>NC_091477.1:108237788-108520607 GCF_036971445.1 Narcine bancroftii | reverse complement strand
TTGACAATATGGCATTCTGTTCTGCAATGTGTCAAGCCTGCAAATGTCTTTTCCAAAAGACTGCTGGATAGCAGTCTTGATTATTCAGTCTCCCAGCCTAAGTTTACTTGGGCTGATTGCAGTGATCATTTTCTCTTCAGTTCCAGTTGAAGGTTAATGAGGGAGAAATTAAAAAAAAAAGACATCTTGGTTCGGGTGACTCTGTATTTCTCATGGTGCACGTCGACTAAGCTGGGTTAAGCTGTGGCTGAGGGTGAAAATAGAAATAAAACCAGCCATTTAATGAAACAGGCAAAATCATGCTTTCTTGTATTTTTGGTGAAAGTAAGTGACCAAGAGGTGACCAAGTGGGCAAATAAGGAAGATTCTTGGAAATGCATTCACAATGTCTCTAAATGTGAGCATTTAATACATTCACTAAAGTTTGCTTGTCTTTAATTAAAAGTTTGTATTGAGGACTGAATTTATTTGCAGAGAAACTAAATCTATAATCGAGTTTGCAGTATTAGATTTATTTTGAATTGTAGTTTATTTTAAAAAACAGAAAATGGCTGAAGTATTCAGCAGGTTTGGCAGCATTTGCAAAAGAAAAAACAAAATGTTTCAGGTTTTCCACCCCTTGTCTGACAGAAGTTATTCCAGTGAAGTGCCATTGATCTGACATGTTAACTCTTTTCATTCCACTAATGCCACTGAACTAGCATCTTCCATTGTTTCAGATTTTCAAGTTAATTGCTTTGTTTTTAGATACTTGATTACACAACTGTGCAATTGCTCTGCTACCTTAATAATCAAGTCTCTTCATAAATTTATTTCATAAACTTTAAAATATGAAGCTTGTTTCATAAATGTATCATTTTGTAATGGAGCTCATGAGTTTTTGTGAATGAAGTTTTTGAGAGAATATGAACCTTCCAAAATTTCTTATTCCCAGTTAAAAATGATGGGAAGCAAATCAATAGTTCTGAACATCAGCAACCATTATTGGTTAGTATTTGATCCTGCAAGAAATCTACTATATATTATCACAATAATAAATTATTATCCAAATTTTGTCTCTTGCTGGGAAGTTTGAAGTTTAATACACTTTTGGTGTTGGTAAAGGGTGATGCTGTGGTATTTTTAATGAAGTATTTGTATGACTGCAGTTGGGTCACAAGTATGGTAATCCTGTAAATAACATACAGGCTGTCCCAGGCTACAATTGCCCAATTTTGAACACCCCTGTGTGGATTTTTAAAAAATGCCATAATATTAAATTCAAAAGTCTGACGTATGTACATGTTGATTCCTATGAATAGTACATTTCATTTCTTCGTCTCTCTTAATACTTTTAGTAATTTTAATTGCTTTTAATAGATCTGTGAGCCTTTGATACCACTCATCACTGCAGAGGTATGGTTGCCACATTCAGTAATTTTTGTACATTTTCTAACTTGCAGACAAAACTGACTTGCAAATATTTGTAAAAACAGAACTTGTTCATTACCCAGGTATAGCTTGAATCTATCCTTGCGATTGGTTAAGGCCAATTCAGGAATTTTGTAAGCGAAGCTCAGAAGCACGTTGAAATAGCCCTGGCCAAGAATTCAAACTTGAGAATATTAACAAGTCTTAAAACTTGAAATAGTTGCATGCAAGTCGTAAAATTTTGAGACAAAACTATACTGCAGTTTGAGAAATGCAGTGGCTTTATCTTGCCAGAATTATGCCCTCTGTTTGTGTGTGTGTGTGTGTGTGTGTGTGTGTGTGTGTGGTGACAACTATTGGGTGGAAAGGATAAAATGAACTTTGCCTACCATGTTGACTATTTGAGATGTGCTGTTTGTATTTGTGCTTTTGTCCTCTGTTATTGTAAATGCATTTCATTTTTAGCTGTGGTAATCTGTAGTAAAAAAAATCAAAACACCTTCCATTTTTGAAATTTATCATCAGGAGAGCGCACAGTGATATACCTCTTCTATCCTCGCATCTCTGTGTTTTTCATTCGCACTTCATTGGTTAGCCTTTGAATGACCACAAGTTATTAAGTAATTTGCTGCACGTAATTATGATGGTAATAGTCAAATATCTACAAAGGTATGTTGTGGTCCAAGAAGGCAGTTTTCCACTACTTCTCAATCAATTAGACTGGCAATGAATGCTGCCCTTATCTGTGGCCTCCATGTTCCATACATGGCCTTCCCTTTGTATTTTTTACATTTACAATCATATGCTTGGGCATGTTGTGTGCACACCTCAGAAGCCATTTAGTTGTGGAATGTATCTCAAGATATCCGGTGGAAAGTTTAAATTATTCCATGAATGCATTAATTTTGGTGCCTTATAAGACAATATTATAGTTTTGAGGCATTTCAAAAGTCCTGATAAGAAGATATATGGGTATGTAAATGTTGTTCCAATCTGCAGAATTAAATTACCTCAAGTATTGTCACTGTTCAGTATACATCATGGTACTTAAACTTGATGACTGTGGAGGAAAGATTGTTGGTCAGAGTGTAGGGAAAAAAAAAATTTCTTCAAAGAAATTTCTTCAGAAGGGGCTTTTGTTCACCTCCATCAGCAGATGGGATTTTCATTGACCATCAGAAAGAATAATAGAGCCTGAAGCTGTGCATTCCTGGAAGAGAAGTGAGAGTAAATAAAGCAAGCAAAATCCTGCAGATAGTAGAATAAGACATTAAAACACAGCATAGGAAATTCTTTTTCAATCTTTTTATTAACATTTCATAAAATACATAGCATAGCACAGAATAGAAATAACACAATTAAAATGATACGTTCAAGTCTACTTAGTATAAGTATCATATTCTAAAGAGTGAAAATGTGACATATTAGAAATTATTTTCCGAACAAAGATAAAGAAATGTTATACTATTAAATATTAAAAAAACAACAAATCTACTGATTTTTTAAAAAATTGAGCAGGATCTGTCGAATAGTTTAAAACATAACATCAGCAGATAACAAAAACGTCAAGAATTATATCGTCTAGAAAAGGAAGAATTTATTCCTAGAATAATGCCAGTTATATCCCATACAATAATCAATAAATGGTTTCCATGTTTCTTCAAATTTAGTAGTTGTATCTAAAGTGTGACTTTTGATTTTTTTTTTCTCTCTCTCTAGATTTAAGAAAGAGTAACACGAGAAGGCCATTGAAATAATGTAGGAGAATCAGTCTTTCCATTTAGCTAACAGTGTAGGAAAAGCTACAACTTGATATGCAGAAGTAGGAAATTCTCCCAAGCCACACAATACCAGTGGGCGGAGAATTAATGTTTTGCTCTTGCATGAGAGCACTTCAGTTCAACAAGGTTTCACAGAAGCAGAGCAGTATCCCTGAGTATCCTTTGTGCCATTGACCTTGATTGCTCTGGCTGTCATTATGGTTTAAAATAATATTTTGTTGGGGATAATGTAAAACAAATGGAATTGCCAATTCTTGATTGGTCCGACCGTGAGTAAGGTAAATAATTCCGCACTGGAAATGTAAAAATGGAATGACTATTGTGGTGGTGTATGGTACTCTTTCACCTTGTCCTAAATAATCTGCCATAGAAACACAGTGGGTTAAGCAACATCAATAGTAACAAAACAATGGTCAAAGATTTTGCTCGGAACCCTTCATACTTCATGTTTCAGAACCAATAATCCTTTTTAATCATCTGAAGAATTTAATTTAAACCCCATTCTTGCTCTGGGAAATTTTAGTAAGCGAATTTAGAATGTATAATCAACACCAGTGATGGTGTCCATGAAATTACCAGATTATCATATAAACAATTACCAGATGACTACTCTTGATAGAGAAACAGTTAACACCTTCAGTATTATCGAATGTCTGCAGGGTTTTATATTTTTTTTAAGAAATGCAGCACAGAAACATGCCCTTCAGGCCCATGAGCATGTGTCGCCCAATTAACCTCCAGCTACCGTACGTTTTGAAGGGTGGAAAGAAACCCGTGCAGACACAGGAGGAGCGTACAAACTCTTCACAGACAGTACTGGATTTGAACCCGGGTTGCTGGCGCTGTAATAGCTCTGTACTAACCACTACACCAACCATACCGTGACCAGGTCTTTTTATGATAAGAGATTGTCTGTCTGGTTCAGCAATTTCCTTTGGGAAGAAATCTCCCACCCTTGGGTGATCTTGGTAAACTGGCATCCTAGTCTAATGCTTGTTGATTCATTGTGATAAATTTCCTCTACTGCCAGTGGATGGTTGGAAAATTGGGGTAAAATATGGTCATGTGAGCTAGAATATGGAACAATCCGATTTGATAGGATTACTGTGCGAGTTAGCATTGACTCCAGCACTAAATGACCTCCTATTGTAAAATGCTGGTCTTGCTGGCGATTCCTGTATCCATTAATAGAAATTGTTCAGTGATCACTTCTGATATTTTCAGACAGCACAGGAAAAAGCACTTTGGCACCACTATCCCAAGCAACTCGCTCCAGGCATTGACTGTTCTCTATGTAAATGAGACAAACTTACTATGTGTTTCTCCTTCAAACTCTTCCCCCTGCCCCCCCCCACCCTCTACCTCACCTTAAATAGCCTCTAGTTTTGATGGGTTCCCCCCCCCCCCTCCCCCCCCACCCTGGGACGATTCTGCTTGTTTGGCCTGTCTATGCCTCTCATAATTTTATGAATTTCTGTCTTCCTTCAGCCTCTGATGCTCCAGAGAAAACAAGCCACATTTGTCTAACCGCACCTTGTAACTCGTACCCTCTAATCCAGGCAGCAACCTGGTAAATGTCTTTCAATATCCTTCCTGTAATGGAGTGACCAAAATTGCACATAAGGACTCCAAGTCACCAATGGTTGACATTTCAGCATGAAGCATGTAATGACGATCCTGAACTGTTTTGTCGTGTTGTAGAATCAGATGATGATCAACTTTGAACAATGTACAAATGCACTGAAATTCTTCTGGCTTGTGACAGCTACCCAGGTGCATAAAATTATTAAATAAGAAATATATTGCCACCTGAGAAGGAAATTAATAAATATGCAAAACAAAATGTTACGTAACTATCGTGGAAACAGATCCTTGGTCCTGGAGTAGTGTCTTATTAGGATCGTACAGTTCAAGAGCCTGATAGCTGTTTGGGGCGTGGGTGCAGGAATGTGTGCAAAAGACTTCTTGAACCTGGAGGTGCCAGATTTGAGGCACTAACGAGAAGAGAACACGACCAGGGGAATAGGGATCCTTAATGATACCTGATTTTTTTTTGAAAGCACCCTCTGTGCAGATGATTTCTGTGCACTAGAGATAGTATCTGTGAATATGACTAGGTTTGCCACTTTGTGCAGTCTTCTGTATTCTGGGCCATAAGAGATTTCAAACCAGGCTGTAATCCAAATACAGAAAAAAATATAAGGAGTCAAATAATATTAAGCCCAGCTGGTTTCAACCACCTTTAAACCGGCCATCTAAAGCCTGAACAGTGCCGGTGGTAATCAGACTGGGTGATTGAGACTTCACTCCCCACTCACCGCTGGCCCACGTCAGTGGAAGCTCTGCCATTATAGCAGCTCCAGCAGTGCCACCATTTTTATTTCTTCTAGCAGGTCACTTAAAAATGGGCAGTGACCCACAGTTAACCTGGGGACCATAGTTTGGCCACCTCTCCTGAAGAAGCTTCATAATCAAATATTGAACAATAAAGTATTCTCCTCAGACCAAGAAAGTAGTGGCGTTGATGTGCCTTCTTCATGGTTTCTTTGATGTGCTGGCTGCAGGAGGGGTGCTCTTGTACATGAGCATCCAAAAACTTGAACACACTAACCCTCTAAACCGGACCGGCATCCCAATAGCCAGAATGGCAAAACTCTGCACCCAAGTCCAATGGACCCAGCCCCCAGAAATTTGTGCCTGGGTTTTGGTGGTGTGTGTGTGTGGGGGGGGGGGGGGGGGGGTGGGGGGATTGGGTGGCAAAGGAAGGAGAAATTATCTGTTCCCATCTGGCAGAAAATCCCTGCAGCAGCCAGCAAAACCATCCCCCATCATCTTGCTGTTCTCCCAGTTCCTTGTTCATATGTACAGATTGTCCATAAGTTGTTTTTTTCCGTAACACAGGGAGGACCTGAAATCAACTTCCAAATTGAACTAGGCAAACATTTCTTATAACTTCCAAATTGAACTAGGCAAACATTTCTTATTTTTTAAAATCCAACATATAACGACTGATTTGGGAAGCATCTCAGGCCATGGTAGATGTCAGCTTTATTTTATTAGCTGTTTTGTCAGCCTGAAATCTTTTGAGCTCATTTTCCTTACTGTGTTGAAATAACTAAATGGAAGTTAGTTTCTCCATCTGAATGTTGTACAGGCCAAATTAAATTGTTAAAAAGTTTTTCAGTCTATTCAAATTTCTAATTGGACAGACAAAGATTTGCTAGAGCAACCCTGCCCATCAGACAGCATCCATGGGTTGAAATGGTCACTCAATGTTTTGGGTTTGAACCCTTTAATAAGACTAAGATTAAAAAGGTGAAATTACACTACACTGTATTTTGACTCACCTGGATAGACCTAACACTTACGCAAGATTATTATTTATTGATTATAGTTCGGCTTTCAACACTGTTGTGCCATCAAAGCTGATAGCCAACTTTGTATGCTATCAGCTCATCCTTTTGTAATTGGATTCTAGATTTCATTACTAACAGACACCAGTCGATTAAGTTGGACAATATTCTCTCCTCTAGAATCCCCCAGGGTTGCATGCTGAGCCCTTTTTGTAATTTATCTTTACCTCTAACTCCGTTGCTATGGTACAACTCAAACTTAATTATAAAGATCCCAGACGATATCACGGAGATAGGCCTGAAACAAGGGATGATGAAACGGCCTATAGGAGTGAGCACCTAGCCTTGTGGTGTGCTGAGAACAATTTGTTACTCAATACCCAGAAGTCAAAAGAGATCATTGTGTATTTTAGACGGGCAGGAAGCCGCATGCATGGCTTCAATTCAATTCACGGCATTGAGCAATGCTGCACTTGTATTTTGGATTCAGTCATTTTTTTTTTAAACCATTTATTTTAGATTATTGCAGTCTTATTGCATATGGTTTATCATGTGTTTTTTTTATTGTATGTGCTTATTATATTCTATTCTATTATATTTTGTATTCCGGTTGATGCTGATCATGTTTCATTGGGCTGATATACCAGCATAATGACAAAAAGAATAGCATCAACATCATCTTAGATGATGGGGTGTGAGAGGTGGAGAGGCAGGTACAAAGTTTAACCATTGGGATAGAATAATTAGAACCTTTTTTCTTTGTACAGTAGTAGGTAATGAAGAAATGTAAGCAGTGGAATTAGATGAGGTTGAGGTTACCTAATATCAGTGTCTGACTTGAGGCTGACCAAGAGATGTATGATATGTTGTTCCTCAAGTTTATGTTTGGTCCCATCCTGATAATTGATGAGGCCAAGAACATCCATTATCATTATCAGAATGGTTGGTTACAGGAAGTTCAAGTTTAGAACCACACTCGGAGCGTAGGTGTTGGACAAGACAGTCACCCACTCTGCTTTTGGTCTCACTGATATGGATGAGGCCACACAATGTACACTAAATGCAGGTTAGGTTGCGATGTTATGCATGGAAAGCTTTGCCTCACCAGGAAGATCTGTTTGTGTCCTGGGTGGAGGTGAAGAGACGATGCAAAGATACATTTTGCACTTTCTGTGGTTACAGCCAGAAGTGCCTAAGTGGGTGGAAAGTTGGGTTCAGAGCAAAGAGTGGACTTGGGAGACTTGAAGAAGCATTTCAAGGTGGAAAGGGGAAGATGTGGCTGGTGTTGGGATGGCAATGAAGTTGGCAAAAGTGTTGGAGGATACTGTGTAGGATGGAGAGGCTGTGAGGTAGAAAGTTACAACCAGAGGGACTTGTACCTTGCGGGGAGGTAGGGTATGGTTAAAGTTCATGAAATAGAGGAAATATGGGGTTGGAGTTGATCAATGACAGTCAAGTGCAATCCACGTTGATTCAAGAAAAAGATTTCTGATGTCCTGAAGTGGAAGGTCTCATCCTGGCAACAGAAGGGGTTGAGGCAGGAGAATTATGAGAAAAGGATGGCATCCTTACATGAGACATAATGGGAAGAAGTGTAATCCAGGTAGATGTGAGTCTGTGGGTTTACAATAAATATCCATGCATAATTTCACCTCTGAGATGGAGACCGAGGTCAAGGAGGTGTAGAGGTGTAGTCTAAGTAAATTTACAGGCTAAATGGAAGTTAGCAGTGGAATTAATAAAATAGCTAAGTTCTGCATAGATACACAAGGTAGCATCAAACCATTGATATAGCAGAGAAAGAGTTGGTGAGTTGTATTTGAGTAGGATTTGAACAAGGACTATTTCATGTCCCTGAATTGGGCCCATAGTTATACCCCTCACCTGGAGGAAATGGGAGGACTAGCAAGTGTCAGTTGGTGGGGAATGGGCATCTCTGCATTTATGAAAGAGGCAGAGGGTGGTGAGACCTTCCTGATGGTGAAGGGATTGCACATCTATGGCAGTTGGAGCTGGAGAATAAGAATTCTTTCCTAGAGGTGGAAAATGTGAGTGGTGAATGCAGATGCAGGTAGGAAGAGACTGGACAACAGGGTGTAGGTGTAGAGGTATGAGGAGATATGTTCTGTCAGGCAGGAGCAGGCAGAAATATTGGATCTGTCAGGGAGCTGTTGGTGAGTTTGTAATAGCTATCCATTGATAGTTTGTCTTCTGAAATGGAGACAGGTAAAGGAGTGTCAGAAACAGTTTTGTATGTTTTTCATCAATCCTGAAATGTTGAGTGACTTTTTCTACCAGTGGATGTTGTCTGACCTGCTGAGTTCCTCCACTTTTTCTTTGTCTGCTCAAGATTCCAAAATCTGCAGCTTTTGTGTTTCTCGAGAATTTCTTAATTGTTTGTTTTTGAAAGGTGGGAGAATAATTGAGAGGCAGTCATATTCCATTAGATTTTGTGCTGTAGATTGGTCATTCAGGGGCACAATGAATATGACTGAGTGAGGTGACACAGCCTTCCAGAGGTTTGTTGTTTAGAATCTTGTCCAACGGGTCTGAGGTTCTTGTGTCTAGGTGGACAAGAGCAGACTGTAAGGTGTAGGAACAACATGACCATGGGGCTACAATGTGGGGGCATTCAAATAGAGAGTGAAAAGCAAGGAAGAATATAATTAAGAAAGCCTTTCTGTGCAACCTGATGTGAGACCCAAAGATGTGTTGCCTGCTCAGGCTTGGGGCCAAACTTTGGAGCTGAAGTGGGACTTGCATTAGAAGCTTAAAAAAAGTTGTGTTGGTGTTGAAACCAATGAACGGAACATATGAGGATCTGCTGAAATAATGTGAGCAGGCCAGAGTGCAAAATAAAGAGAGATTGCACAGAGAATCCCTAGATTATTATATGAGATGTGCAGGTCGCATAGTACCAATAATAACTGAAAATTAAGAATATGGCTCAGAATTTTTTTGAGAAGAAGTGAGATATTGATGTGTGGAGAAAGGTACCATTAGATGACAAGATGAGAGTTTATTGTTGTATCTATAAACACAATGTACAGATGTACAGAAATCCTTTTTTTTTGCAGCTATTTTTTTTTCTTCTTTGGCTTGGCTTCGCGGACGAAGATTTATGGAGGGGGTAAAAGTCCACGTCAGCTGCAGGCTCGTTTGTGGCTGACAAGTCCGATGCGGGACAGGCAGACACGGTTGCAGCGGCTGCAGGGGAAAATTGGTGGGTTGGGTGTTGGGTTTTTCCTCCTTTGCCTTTTGTCAGTGAGGTGGGCTCTGCGGTCTTCTTCAAAGGGGGTTGCTGCCCGCCCAACTGTGAGGCGCCAAGATGCACAGTTGGAGGCGAGATCAGCCCACTGGCGGTGGTCAATGGGGCAGGCACCAAGAGATTTCTTTAGGCAGTCGTACCTTTTCTTTGGTGCACCTCTGTCACGGTGGCCAGTGGAGAGCTCGCCATAGAACACGATCTTGGGAAGGCGATGGTCCTCCATTCTGGAGACGTGACCCACCCAGCGCAGCTGGATCTTCAGCAGCGTGGACTCGATGCTGTCGACCTCTGCCATCTCGAGTACTTCGACGTTAGGGATGAAAGCGCTCCAATGGATGTTGAGGATGGAGCGGAGACAACGCTGGTGGAAGCGTTCTAGGAGCCGTAGGTGATGCCGGTAGAGGACCCATGATTTGGAGCCGAACAGGAGTGTGGGTATGACAACGGCTCTGTATACGCTTATCTTTGTGAGGTTTTTCAGTTGGTTTTTTTTCCAGTCTCTTTTGTGTAGTCTTCCAAAGGCGCTATTTGCCTTGGCGAGTCTGTTGTCTATCTCATTGTCGATCCTTGCATCTGATGAAATGGTGCAGCCGAGATAGGTAAACTGGTTGACCGTTTTGAGTTTTGTGTGCCCGATGGAGATGTGGGGGGGCTGGTAGTCATGGTGGGGAGCTGGCTGATGGAGGACCTCAGTTTTCTTCAGGCTGACTTCCAGGCCAAACATTTTGGCAGTTTCCGCAAAGCAGGACGTCAAGCGCTGAAGAGCTGGCTCTGAATGGGCAACTAAAGCGGCATCGTCTGCAAAGAGTAGTTCACGGACAAGTTTCTCTTGTGTCTTGGTGTGAGCTTGCAGGCGCCTCAGATTGAAGAGACTGCCATCCGTGCGGTACCAGATGTAAACAGTGTCTTCATTTGCAGCTATACAGGTACGTAAAATGCATTAACAAACCATAAATAGCCTCTCAAAACTGAAAAAAATAATACATATAAAAGGATAGGTAAATATTCATAGAGGTAGTTAGAGTGAAAAAATTGTAATGTTGCAACAGTGCAGTCAACATCTGAGAATGTGTCCTGGAGCCTCCATGTCGATGCAATCATGAATAAGGCTTGTCAGCGGCTATACTTTGCGAGGTGTTGGAGGAGATTCAATATATCCCCAAAGACTCTTGAAAACTTATACAGGTGTACTGTGGAGAGCATTTTGGCTGGTTGCATCACTGTCTAGCATAGAGGAGCCAATGCTCTGGACAAGGAAGAAAAACTCCAGAAGGTTGTTAACTCATCCTGTGACATCAGGGGCACTAGACTTCACCACTGAGGACGGTAATAAGAGGCAGTATCTCAAGAAAGCAGCCTCTCTCTTCAAGGACCCCCACCACCCAGGCCATGCCCTCTTCACCCTGTTACCATGGGGGGGGGGAGAAGGTACTCAGCGGCACAAGGGGAGCTTCTTCTCCACTGCCTGAATGATCAATAAACCAAAGACACTGCCTTACTTTGGTGTTTCGTGCACTATTTTTAATTTATTTTTGTTAGGTGGTTTTATATAAATATTTGCAATGTGATTGCTGCTGGAAAGCAGTGAATTTCATGACTTCTTTGTGACATTAAATTCTGATTCTGAAATCTTTAGTTCTGGAGTAAGGTTCAGGATAGGATTGTTCAAGAGCCCAATAATTGCTGGAGCAAAAAAAAAGCTGTTTTTGAACCTAGAGCCTCCATACTTCAGACGAAGATAAACATGAGATCATTCCTCCAAAAAATTATCAAAATAGTCATTAAAAAGATTAAAATAAATGTTCTTTGGGTGAATTTGTAACGAGTTTGGTGAATTAATGGCACAGTCTCCCAAAATTACAAAAAGGACTGACTGGACTCTTGTAACACATTTTTCTAGCCCTATGATAACCATTCACCTTTGTTATTTTTGTACATTTTAAAATTAATTCACTGCTATTGTAATTTTTTCCATGAGAAACTGGTTTGGCAGCAGCAAGATAGAATCTTGGTGCATGTACGGTTTGTGTTGTGCATTGTGTATGACAACAAATTCATTAACATTAAACGTAGTAATAAATGGGTATCAGTGCAGCGGCATGGTGGCCCAAGGATGAGAACCATTTATTATGAAATGCATACAGGGAGACAAAATGGGCAAGGCTTATCCTGATCTTAAATAGTGGGTTAACGGCAAACATCCTAGCTCGTAAAATGAAGTGTTCTGAGTCAGATTGAGAAGCAGAGAGCATTGGGGATTGATGACATTCTCTTGGCTCCAAACTAGAATGTGAATTAAGGAACTGAAAAAAATTAGGAAGTGAAACATGCAAGGATAAGCACTCGTTAGTGAGGTCTAAATGCAAACGGAGAAACTAAATTTGTAGTAAAATTGTGACAAATGAATTAATGGAGAGTATAGAAGACTGTTTTCTTGATATGTTTTGGAATTCAGGAGGGTGTAGGCTATTTTAAATCCAGTAAAATTATGGAAGCATCTAGTCATGAAGAAGCCTTCAGAAAAATGCAATCATTGTGTGTGTGTGTGTGTGTGTGTGTGTGTGTGTGTGTGTGTGTGTGAGAGAGTAAGTGAGTGACTATAATATGTACATACATTCAGACAAAAATTAAAAGTGTGAAAGTTCATACTGAAATGAGTGATAAATCTGTATTAAAGCAACGATGAATTTATAAGTTGACTTTAGTAGATTGGGGAATGGAATGTGTGCACGCGCGATATATGTACTATTCCAGGCAAAAAATAAAATTTAAATTACTTAAATAATAGCATAGTTTGACCGGAAAAGCTTTCTTGAAAAAGTTACTCCCTAAGACTTTGATATGGAAACTAGGACATAACGTTAAAAAAGAATGAACTTGAACATAAGCCATTGAGTCTGCTCCGCTGTCAAATTGTGGCTGATAGACTTTTCTTTTCAAATCCATTCACCCACAAGACACTAAGACTTGGGAGCTGATCTGAAAGATTTCTGCAGAGATGCTCTTGTAAAAATGAGAAGGAGGAACAGGAATAGACTAACTGACCCTTGGAGATTTTTCTGTCATTCATCAAGATGATGGCAGATCATGAGTTTCAGTGACATTTTCCTGCACTTCTAATTTCTCAAATTTGCATAAAATCCAGAAATCTACACTCCTATGTTTTGAAAGACTTCTGAGCTTCCATGGACCTCTGGTTAAATAATTACACAGATTCAATGTCCTCTGTGTGAACAGGTCTCATCATGAACCAAATCAGTTTCACCTTGTTTTTGAGACACAGATTCCCCATGTTTAATCTACAAAGCAAGGGAAATGTCCACCGTGTCAATGTCTATAAGAATTTTAAGTTTCAATAAAATCATTTTTCTCTCTTCTGAAAAATCAAGACTGGATCAACTGGCACTCCTCATGCAAACCTGCCATCCTGAGAACCATTCTAGTGAATTTTCATTGTGCTACCTCAATGGCTAATATTTCTTGCAAGTTAGGGCGACTCCATGTTCAGCCTCACGGAGTGAGGCTGGTATTAATAAAAGTCAATGTTAATGTTTGCCCAATAGTCCTTTGCACTCAGATTGTCGTCGTCAATGATGTGTGCGAGGATGCCCAGTTCCCTTTCATTGTCATTTTTAAAAAATAATTTTTGATTTTGTGTAGCAAAGTAAATGATCCCACATTTTTCAACATTTTAATCCATCTGCAACATTGTTGTCTAGTTGCTTAATGAAGTTACTTTGCTGGTATACTTCTCTACACCAGTCATTCTCAATCTTTTATTTGGATTTGGACCCCTTAAGACTCTGCTCACAGTTTATGAACCCCCTTTTCCGAGAAGGAGTTGTTTAATTGGTTTCCTCCCTACTTCTCTCCAACTGACTGCATAATTTTAAAAAAATGATTATAGCCTGTGCCCCCCCCCCCCTGCAATGTGCTGTGTTCCCTCGCGGGGGTGGGGGTGGCCCCTGTTAAGAATAGCTCCTCCCTTTTCTTCACATGGTAATCCCATCAGTTTGTTATCACCAGCATCATTGATTATAGATTGTGAAAAGCCTGTGTCCAAGCGCCAATCCCTGCAGTACTGCAGAGGTATAGGTCGCCAACCTGAGAAAGTCCTAATTATTTCTGCTCTTTGCTTACTGTGTTAACTGTTCTTTCTTCGTACGTTAAAAGCTATATATAAATGCATTTTTTTTAAAACCTTGCTTCACTCCTGTGCTTAGTTAGGAAATAATTTTCCATTTCCAGAATGTAAAAGAAGTAAATATTTACGTGCAAAATTTGGGCAAGGATTGTGAAAGGAATTGCACTTATAATTTCATTTTGTTCTTGCATTGCTATTCTGCAACCATCATATTTACAAAGCTAAGGGATTGAAAGCTATCCAAATGTTTGTATCCCAAATTTATTGTGTTTGTGTTGAGTTTGAAATATTGGGCCACTCTTTGTCCCCCATTACCAGGATATGAATTAATTGCAGTTTAAAGTCTATCTAATTAGAAACAGCCAGCACCTCTCTAATTTTGTGCACTGGTTAGCTTTGTAGTCTTGATTTTTATTTCATGAAACAATCTGGAAATGCTGAGAAGGTCAGGGAGTGCATGTAGAAATTATTAATGTTCCTTTGAACTGGAAAACTTCAAAAGAAAGTTGGTTTTAATTTGCTTCGAAAGTGGGCAGAGATGAATAGGACTAATCGGCTGAAGCCAGGGTTGTTGTTATTGATCTGCTGCATTAAGCCATAAATCTGATTGATTTATAAGAGAAAGGGGAAAAAAGGTAAGGGGGTGTGTAAAAACTACTAAATTCTGGTCAGAGCAGTTTGAAAACTGGAACCAAAATGGAATGTTGGTAATGTCCAGTAAGTTGTGTAGTGTTTGAATAAAAAGAAAGCTCGAGCTAAATTTGCAGAAAATACTATCAGAAACACCATTTATTATCATGAGCATGTGGAAGAAGTGCTATAATTGCCTGAGTGGTGAGGGTCCTTAATAATCGAGGCTGCTTTCTTGAGACACCGCCTCTTATAGATGTCCATAATGGAGTGAAGATTAATGCCCATGAAGGCGTTGGCAGAATTCACAATTCGAAATTGTGAGGCTGCCTAGATTCATGTTATAATTTGTAAGTTGAGCAAAGAAACACTTGATGTTTATTAGGTTTGAATCTTCTTCCACATGGAAGGCTGTTGATAAAACCTTTAATAAAATTTGTCGTCGTCTTGTGAATTTTACTTTCTTCTTGGCATTCACTCTATCCACCGTTTCTAGCAGGGTTTCACTTTTGTTTAAATTGCTCCTGAGCTATTATCATTCTTTTTCCATTAACAAACACGAATCTCATAATTCTGTGAACTTAGCCCTGTGAATTATTTACAATTGAATTGTATGTCATAGGGGAATCGATGGTTGTTAACTGCCTCAATTTCAGTCTGAATCCAGCTAAAGAAATTGAACTACTTTAAAGGGAGCAACTCATATTGAGTTCATTTGGAGACGCTAAGGGTACATTTTAAAATGAAAATTGTGTTTTCTGAAGAGATGCCTTCTGGTTCTCCTGGTTTACAGAAGTAACTTGGTAAAAAGCAGTGCCCATCTTCTGCTGCTGAATACATGCTGGCACAGTCTGTTTAGTTCCCTTGACTCCTCAATTCATGAAAGATAAGAGTTTCTGGAAAGCATTTTGTTAAGCAGAAGTTCCTAAATTAGATAAATAAATTGGGAGTAGTGCAGACAGCATAGCGGTTAGTGCAAGTTACAAGGGCCAGTGACCCAGGTTCAAATTTGGCGCTGTCTGTAAGGAGTTTGGCACAAGTCTGTGTGGGTTTTCCCCGGGTGCTCCGGTTTCCTCCCAACATTCAAAAATGTTTCAGGGTTGTAGGTCATTTGAGTGTGATTGGGTGGCACAGGCTATTGGGCCGGAAAGGCCTTTTACCATGCTGTATGTTGAAATTTATTTTAAAAAAATGCTGGAGGAGATGCATGATGGGTGATTCATTGGAATATACAGTAGAAATCAAAAAAATTGGATGCCAGAAATCCAAACCCAAGAATTGTTTTGCATGCAGCAGGCTTTTGTGTGCATGTGAGCGTGCATGTGCACTTGCCACAGATGCAGCGGCATTTTTCATTTGATCAATGAAGCCTGTTTATTTGCTCATGAATAAACTACAAAATTTACTTGTTCATCTCTTCTTTATTCCTCCTTAAATTTGAATTTCCAAAGTACTGCCCGAGAATCCAGAAGATCTGAAAATCCGAGCAGACTCATTCCCTGAGCCTTACGGATTTTCAAACTTCTACCATATTCCTAAATGGGGAGAATTGTATACTGCTTGTTGTAAAGAAAAAGATGCACCCCAAAAGCCATGGCGTTAAAGTGCACATTTGTAAATCAAGGGACTACAGGAGACCATTTAGTATTATTCCCTACTTCATTGTGTATATACATTGACAGGAGACTTATTGTACTCTTGGTAAAGTTGTAAGACGTGAAGCAGAATTCATTAATGTTTTGATGGTTTTTCCTTGGTTACTGAATGTTTATGGATTTGATTAAAACACACCTGGATGTATGGAACAATTTTGTGCCATAATTGTAATATGTCATCATATTCATATATGTTGATTTTTTTTGTCCTTGTTAAATGTTAAGAAAATACCCTCATTTTTATAGTTTTCCCTGTAGGAGTACTAATATATATCTGGTCATATGACTGCAATAAATATGGAACTCGTGCATATACTGGAATCAGCATTTCAAGAACTGTGTTGGTGTTTATAAAGCTACAGTTTATGATTGAAATCATGAAAACTTTCATTTAGTTAAAAAAAAACCACAAGACCAGGCAGTACTCAAATTTGGCATTATCTATCAGCAGAGGTTGTTCAGGTCACAGATCTTTTATCAGAATTTGAGTTATTTGCAACCTAATTAAAAATTTCCCTCAGTTACCTGGGAAAATGAAACAGTACTTTGTAAATTAGTTCCATTAAATGTTGACCTAAACCTATTTTGTGAAATGGAAGTTCATGATCTAGATTTTAGTTTTGATTTTGACAATGTGATGAATGAATTTGACATGGTTTCAATATCTTTGTTAATGTCTCATGTTTCTTCAAATCAATTTTTTACAGAAGTATCGTTATCAAGATGGCGATGGATCGCCACAAGAACACGGCTCTCCGCAGATTAGCAATGACGTGAAGTGCCCGGAACTTGTACACGTGTCAGAGAAGAACCTCTCTGAGATTGAGAACATTCATGGTTTTGTTTCTCAGTCACACATATCTCCAATGAAGGTAAGACATCATTGTGGCAATTATTTCCAGGTTATCTAATATTTAACATTCAATTAACAGACTAACATTCTTTAGCTTTTTCACAATGTGCTGTATGTTTAGTTTACGGTTGAAATTTTAATGTAAAAGCTTTATTTATACCCTGACCACAAGAAAATATTAGATTATCACCTTCACAATTTTTTTTTAAAGTACCTTTTAAAGTTTTTAGAATCTGACGCTGAGAGGTAACATTGAAATTATTGGAAGCATGTTGGACTCGTTCCTGAAATGCACCTCATGTTATTGTAGTGAAATTGCAGAATTTATATAACATAAAACTTGTATTGTTCATAATTTTACAATGGGGTTTGGTCCAGAGTGAAAGAGTCACTTGTCTGACTTTGCAGAGCCAACTTTTACCTTTGCATTTGAGATTGTTAGAAAATTAGTGGATGAGGTAATACAGTAAATTCTGTTATTTAAGCACCTTAAGATTTGTTTGTCTCTTAAGGTATTTGTAATAGAAGTTGTTGGATTCTTATATCGCATTGATATGATGTAGGAAGTTGTATAAAATATTATTTTAAAATGTTGCCAGTGATGAGAGAAGTTGTTTGAAAAATTGTTTACTGTCTACAGCCATGTATTGCAGAATGAATCAACCAATTTTTAATCTGTTTTGCAACTCACTGATTTGCCTCTCAAAGTAAATTTTGAATCCCTAGTTGAGATTTATGGACGTTTCTTTGCATCTTTCTTTCAAGTTGAGGCATTGAATCCTTCTTTTCATAATTCACTTTTCTAACATCTGGACAGCAACGCGCCTTTAGAAATTAATATTACATGGGGTGCCTGCACCAAACATCACAGACTCAAAGGTGTTGATTTGAATATTTTAAAGTTTATACACAGACACTTTCTGTGGTTTCCTGTGTTGAAGATTGAAGAATTAAAAACAAGTTGGGCATGTTTTTTCACAGTACATTTTCACCTTCCTTAATACTGTTTAATGCATCATATTTCATGACCGATAACTGCTTCCATCAATCTCAGTTTCTGACTAGTAGAGTGATGCTTGATTGTTGATCCATCTATTTCTCTTCAACTTCTGGCCTGAGGTATCTATATTGAATGATGTTTTCAAATTCTGTGTCCGATTTGAGCTCCAAGTTGTGATGTGGTTTTTTTCCAGGTAGAACTGTTTCCAGATCATCCTGCAGATGCATGTATTGACATTGTTAATCTGTAACAATGAATGTATTGCAACAAACAAATTGCTGGAGGAACTCAGCATCTGTGGAGGCAGGGATGGTTAACTTTTCAGTCTGAGATTCTGCAGTAGGGCTGAGAGTGCAGAGAAGAGAAAATCAGCATAAAGATGTAAATGGATGAGGCAGTGGCCACCAAACAATAGGTGGAACCAGGTGAGGAGAGGTATGATAGGGAGGTGGGGAAAAGGAGTGGAGTTGGGAGATAGCTGCTTGTGGGTGATAGAGACAGCTAAGGAGAGAAAAACATCTCTTGGTGTAGTTCCTCCAGCAGATTTTGTTTTGCTCTGGTTTGCAGCATCTGTGCTCTTTTGAGTCCGCAATGAATGTGAGAGTTGACTGGCGAATTTGCAGCATGCTACTTCCAATTGCACATAACTTTTGAACAAGTTGAATAGCCACCCTTGTTTCAAGTTGCATTTGCCCCATCTTATTGCTCAGGATAATGTTGTTATGACATTTGATGAATGCTATGTAGGTACAAGAATATTCTCTAATTGAATTTAATGTAACAAAAATCAGAAAATTGCATTCTTTAAATTGATACCTGTACATGTTTGAAAACGCATTCAAGGAAAATTAAAACCTTAATTTGTATTCTTGTGCACCTTTTGTATATAGAACCTTTGACGCAGCCCTGAGAGGGGAATTTTGTGTTTTGCTTCATTTATTTTGCTTTGGAATGGAATTGTGTGGTTTTCCCATAAATAGCAACAAATATATTTGAATATCAATGCACTACATAGTTTAGTCATTAGTGTCATGGATGATTTTGGTGATATTTTGTCTTGGGAATGTAATTGCTTTTGAATGGAAGTTAAACTTAAATGTTTAAACTTGCTCTATGCCACTTTCTTGTGACAAAAGGCAAATGTATTGTGACTGCTGAGACCTTTTTTTGAATTATAACTAATCCTTTTCACTAGGCTGAATTATTTTTTTATATATAAATTAAGTCACAAAGCAGCTTTTGGCACCTGCTGTTTCTCATTGAATTGGTGATTAAAAATGTAGACTTCTGTCGAAGGATGACCAACCTGTACCAAATTTCAAGAATAATTGCATAACCATTCAGAAAATTTTTTGAATGGAACACGATTCTTGTTTTGAGCAGCCACAACTTCCAATCTGTTTCAGAAATCAATTAATGAAAAGACTTCAGGTAAACAGAGAAAAAAAATCAATGTATCATGAACTTGAATGTTGGAGAAATTGTCATAGATCCAAGTTTTATTTTTGCAGTAGAAGGGAGTTAATACTTAATTGCCTTTAAGGATCCTGGAGGCATAATGGAACTTCTGTCGATATTTTAACGTGGCTCCTTCTAACAGGACGAATGACATCTATCTCATCTAAGTATTAACTAAGTTCTTCTTCAAACATCTAAAAAAAAATGAAACAACTTTTCAACATCCTGTAGCAGAATCATGTAGAAAGTTGGGTGGAAAATTGGCAGAGAAATTTAATCTCAAGTGCCAAGCGATAGATTTTGAAAAGTCAAATTGGTGTCGGGCATCTATAATCAATATAGTAAGGTAATAAGAATGTGATGAAGGGAAGCTCTTGCAGTTCAAGTCCATATTTCTCTGAAAATGTCATGAAGGATGGATGAGATGGTGAAGAAGGTATATAGGATGCTTGCCTTCATTGGTTGGGGAACAGAATGTACAAGTTGGGAGGTTAGTTTGCAAATCTACAAAACACTGGATGTACAGTACTTATGTAAAAACACAATGCTGGTGAAACTCAGCAGGTCAAACAGTGTCTGTTATATAGAAAGGTAAAAAATGCATAAACCGACTTTTGCTGGATTAAACAAGGGCAGGCCGCCCCAGCCCCACAGTCCCACAGGGAGACATGAAAGCAGTGGTGAACCAAACGGAGCAGTCGGTGGCTGTAACTCTCACGACTAATATTGTTGCACCCACCGGCGTTAGTCGCTGTGAAGGAGCACAGTTGAATGGGAGCGTGGATTGTAGGAACATTGATATATCGTATAAGGTCACTACTAATGCAGTTCAGACTTAGAACAATAGTGATTATGGATAGGAGGGAATCTCTACAAGTTTAAAGGTTAGCAAATTTTCAGCATTATCAATAAATTTAAAAATGGGACTGTAAAAGCTTTCTTTCAAACCACAACATCAAGTAAAAATTAACGCAACGTTCCAGACACTTAAAACTGTCAGACAGCTGCCCCTGCCCGGATTTTGCTCTGCGGCCTCGCTCCCCACTTCAGACCTTTCAGGTGGCAGAAGTAAACAACATGATGCTATTTTCAGTGGCTGGGAAGAGTGGATTGAAAGGTTACAGATTAAGCTCATGAGAGAAAGGGTTAAAGTGGAGGGGTTGAGGGGAGGAGTGAAGTATGGGCTAATTTTCTGTACAGAGGTTGATTAAAATGTGAAATTCTTGAAGCAGTTCTTGAAATAGTCTTAACTTTGAAAGATAATTTGGCGATTGAACAGTTTTACATTAACCAGTGAGTGGAATTAAGACTAAATGTCTCATGAAATTGGTGTGGATAATCAAATGAGTGGGATGCTTCTTTGTAGGGGGAAGAACATAGGAAGCTGGAGCAGGAGTAGGCCATCAGGCCCAATGTGACTGCGCAACCATTTAATGAGATTATGGCTGATCTTCTACCTTGAGACCATTATTTAGGTTTCTGTAATATATAGAAATCCATCAATCTCTGCAACAATTGAACCTCCAGGATAGAAAATTCCCCAAGTTCAAAAAGTGGATTATCCCTTTGTCTGATATGATAGCTTCTGATTCTAGCATCGTCCAAGGAAACCTCATCCCTGCAACCAAGCTAATGAGCTCAGCATGTTTCAATGAGATTTCTCCTTAATTTAAACATTTTACATTATATTGTCCTTTTTTTTTAGTTAACACAAAACTGAAGGTACTGTATCACCAAGCCCCTAGATATTTGATTGCAGTAAGACATCTTTATTCTTGTAAATTCCAATTATTCTGCAAAGGCCAATATATTATTTGCCTTCCTAATCACTTAGCAACAGTCATACATATAATTTCCCAATTGTTCAGTTACTGTACCAACATGAAGAAAGCAGGTTCAAATTCCAGCTGAGAAACTCAACATTGTCTCGCTGTTTATTTTGACATGCACTGAAAGTCTGACCTCGGAAAATGAAGGATTATTGTTTGCATCCAGCTGTAATTCCCCTCAGATTTCAGAGTTCTTTATCTGATGTGAGTTTCACTTGGCAAGCAGTTTTAATTAATGATGTTATTTTGTTTCTGTGGTGAATTTTGTAAAATTCTGATAAATTGATATCCATAATATACCCTCCCATTTTACTACTTCAAATCGCTCCTCTCCCCACCACCAAATAACTTAATGTTAATTAAGAGTGAATAATAAAGACTTTATTGCCTGTGCTGTTAACATCATGAAAACTTTGGGGGGAAAAAATAGCCTGATTTCACAGGAAATGAATCGTGAACACATTATTATATAGCTATCAAAATATTTATATATATAAAATATAGATATAATATATGAATGAATATATATATAAAAATATATATGAATATATATGTAGATATGTGAATATATATGTGTGTGTGTGAATATATATGTGTGTGTGAATATATATAGATATGTGAATATATGTATGTGTGTGTATACATACACACATATATATATGTATATGTGTATATATATATATGTGTGTGTGTGTGTATGTATATATATATATATATATATGTGTGTGTGTGTATATGTGTGTGTGTATGTGTGTAGAGAGAGAGAGAGAGAGAAATATAAATATATAGTAGGTGTTTATATGGTCTGGAAGGCTGGCGGCAAAAGTCTGCATGCCAAACTGCATGAGTTTTTCAAGCTCTGCTGGGACCAAGGAAAGCTGCCTCAGGACCTTCGTGATGCCATAATCATCACCCTGTACAAAAACAAAGGCGAGAAATCAGACTGCTCAAACTACAGGGGAATCACGCTGCTCTCCATTGCAGGCAAAATCTTCGCTAGGATTCTCCTAAATAGAATAATACCTAGTGTCACCGAGAATGCTCTCCCAGAATCACAGTGTGGCTTTCGTGCAAACAGAGGCAAACAGACAGCTCCAAGAAAAGTGCAGAGAACAAAACAAAGGACTCTACATCACCTTTGTTGACCTCATCAAAGCCTTCAACACCGTGAGTAGGAAAGGGCTTTGGCAAATACTAGAGCGCCTCGGATGGCCCCCCAAAGTTCCTCAACATGGTTATCCAACTGCACGAAAACCAACAAGGTCGGGTCAGATACAGCAATGAGCTCTCTGAACCCTTCTCCATTAACAATGGCGTGAAGCAAGGCTGCGTTCTTGCACCAACCCTCTTTTCAATCTTCTTCAGCATGATGCTGAAACAAGCCATGAAAGACCTCAACAATGAAGACGCTGTTTACATCCGGTACCGCACGGATGGCAGTCTCTTCAATCTGAGGCACCTGCAAGCTCACACCAAGACACAAAAGCAACTTGTCCGTGAACTACTCTTTGCAGACGATGCTGCTTTAGTTGCCCATTCAGAGCCAGCTCTTCAGCGCTTGACGTCCTGTTTTGCGGAAACTGCCAAAATGTTTGGCCTGGAAGTCAGCCTGAAGAAAACTGAGGACCTACATCAGCCAGCTCCCCACCATGACTACCAGCCCCCCCAGATCTCCATCGGGCACACAAAACTCAAAACGGTCAACCAGTTTACCTATCATCGGATTCAAGGATCGACAACGAGATAGACAACAGACTCGCCAAGGCAAATAACGCCTTTGGAAGACTACACAAAAGAGTCTGGAAAAACAACCAACTGAAAAACCTCACAAAGATTAGCGTATACAGAGCCGTTGTCATACCCACACTCCTGTTCGGCTCCAAATCATGGGTCCTCTACCGGCATCACCTACGGCTCCTAGAACGCTTCCACCAGCGTTGTCTCCGCTCCATCCTCAACATTCATTGGAGCGACTTCATCACCAACATCGAAGTACTCGAGATGGCTGAGGCCGACAGCATCGAAACCACGCTGCTGAAGATCCAACTGCGCTGGGTAGGTCACATCTCCAGAATGGAGGACCATCGCCTTTCCAAGATCGTGTTATATGGCGAGCTCTCCACTGGCCACCGTGACAGAGGTGCACCAAAGAAGAGGTACAAGGACTGCCTAAAGAAATCTCTTGGTGCCTGCCACATTGACCACCGCCAGTGGGCTGATATCGCCTCAAACCGTGCATCTTGGCGCCTCACAGTTCGGCAGGCAGGAACCTCCTTTGAAGAAGACTGCAGAGCCCACCTCACTGTCAAAAGACAAAGGAGGAAAAACCCAACACCAAACCTCAACCAACCAATTTTCCCTTGCAACCGCTACAACCGTGTCTGCCTGTCCCACATCGGACTTGTCAGCCACAAACGAGCCTGCAGCTGACGTGGACATTACCCCTCCATAAATCTTCGTCCGCAAAGCCAAGCCAAAGAAGAAGAAGATATGGAATGGGTCTGCTTCTGTGCAGTAATGTTCTATGATTAACCAACAACCGACGCTGTCTGTAAGGAGTTTGTATGTTCTCCCTGTGTCTATGTGGGTTTCCTCCAAATGCTTTGGTTTTCTCCCACATTCTAAAACGTTTAGGAGTTATAGATGAATTGGGTGACATAAGATCGAGGGCTGGAAGGGCCTGTTACCATGCTGCATGTCTAAACTTTTTAAAAATACAAAAACTTTAAAAAAAAGTCACCGGAGATTAATATAAAATGTAAGAGGTAAGCCCATGAAAACTGACCTAGTTGAAAAAGGGTTTTGTTAACCCTTCCAACTGAAGTTTCAGTAGAATGTTTTGATTAGCAATTCACTTTGGCGCATCCAGTACATTCTAGAAAATTAGGATCCTTACACTCTCAGTACTTAACTCTTTCTTGAAATTAGTTTTATTTGCCTCACACTGAATTGCATTCTACTTGCTTCCTTCATACAGTGTTTTTTAATGTTATGAATCTATGGAAGTTGCATATAATACTCATTTTCTAATGCCTTTCTCCCTTCCAAATTTCACCTTAATTTTAAGCATTTAATTTACTTCCTGAAACCAGCTAGTTTTTTAGGGAATACAGAGTGGTTCCATGCAAAGACAATTCTTGACATGTATGCATAGGTTTTGACAGAGTATGTGTAGGGTAGCTTGGTGTGAGACTTGGAACTGAGATGACAATGCTTTTAATTTTGTGAGTTAGATCAAGGTGGATAGAAAATGTTTCGAAGGATATGGACCGAATGAAGACAAATGGGTCTAATTTGATTGGCATGGACTAATTGGGGTGAAAGGCCTTTTACCATGCTGTAGGATTCTGACTCAAAGATGGAAATAATGAGAAATCACTAGCCTAAAATGCAAAAGCCTGTTCTCATTTGTTTTTGTTTACATACAAAAATGTATTACGATGCAAAATCACGAGCAATGCTGACTTTTCGATCAGTTAGATTAGAAGAATATTCAGTGGAGCAACATAAACTGGATGGTGCAAGTTAGCATATTCAGCTCAATGCAAAATTATACAGAGAAGCAGGACAGACAAGCGAAAAATATAGCTTGTGTGATCAAATCCTAGATATGAAACTTCTGTGCTCCTGGATTATTTAAGAATGATACTAAGCATCCAGGTAAAAATGAGCAAGTTTGGAATCCCTAAACTTTCTGTGTAGTCGCTTGTTGAACCAGTGTAATTTGAGGATAGAGCTTAACTGCTGCTTGATTCCTGAATGTTGTGCCAAAATTAGTTTTCTTTGATAATGAAGCCTCGTTAACCTTTTTGTTGATTATGCCACATAACCTGGAATGACTGAGAACTGCTTTTTTTTTAAAAGTGAAATTTTTCTGGTTTTAAGCAGTTTCTGATGAAGTATTTCAATGAAATCTTAACCAATTGTTTATGAGATCAGGCTTTGTTCCCATGTTACACCAGAGCATTTACGTCAGTAAATGTACGTGATGTTAATGCCTTTGGATTTTATTTCAAGTTCAGGTCTCTGAAACTTGCTGTTTGAAAATGTAGCTCAACAACTGACCTAGTTGAAAAAGGGTTTTGTTAACCCTTCCAACTGAAGTTTCAGTAGAATGTTTTGATTAGCAATTCACTTTGGCGCATCCAGTAAATTCTAGAAAATTAGGATCCTTAACTCATCATTTTTCCTGCCATCATAATTATAATCCCACTTAATGTAACAGCCAATGAAGCTTTTTTTTAAGGGAATAGCAGTGTCCTTGTGGAGAGGATGAGTATGAAAGTGCCTTATAGCATCTCTAGCTGAGAAAGTAATGACTGGATGTGTTTCCTGTTCTCTTCAGGAATAAATATACTATAGCTACACTTTAACTGCATATTGGTACATTCACCCAATGTTTAGCAGAATGAAGAACCATCTAAGATTGTGTGTTGTTATTTATTTTGAACACTATAATTTAAAATGAAGTGACGACTGGCAGCAACAAGCTGCTGGAAGAATTTGTATGAAGTTTGTATCCAGTAATACCAGCAAATGATTGGGGATCCTGTGCCAATATTGCTTCAATCAATGAGCATTAATTAGATTAGTGTCTGTTTTTGATTTTCAACAGTCAACTTCATTGAGTGAATGGCTGCCATTAAATTGGAACTATGTTTCCCAGTTTGTGAATTACATTGACTTTAATGGACAAAGCTGTTGGGTTTAAAAAAATACACCCACATTCATTTAAACTGCTGTTTTCGATGTCATAACAAACTCATTTTTACTCTCTACTTGTCACTTTAATTGTGCTTTATGTTTTCTCACCAAAATGGCCTTAATTCGCCTTGAATTGAATTAAACAAAACAGTTTATTGTTACGTGCACTGAGATGTCAGGCAAGTCAACACATGCTAAAAGTAAAACATGAAAATCTGTCAACACAATAGTTGAAGTAAAAACACAATGCTGGAGAAACTCAGCAGGTTAAGCAGTGTCCTTTATAAAGCAAAGGTAAAAAATACATAGCTGATTTCAGGCTTGAGCCCTTCTTCAAGGTACGGGAAAATGTCAGCAGGCGTCTGAACAAAAGAGTAGGAGGGGAGGTGTGATCACAAAAGCAGGAGTGATGGGTGGAGAAGGGAGGGAGGCAACAGCAACGATAAAGGGGAGGAAGGGTGGCTAGGTGAATAGAGAGGGAAGGGGCAGAGGAGAGTTGGGGGGGGTGGGAGAGGGAGGGGGGGGGGGTGGGAGAGGGAAGTGGGGAAGAAGAGAATAAGCTAGCAGAAACTAGAAAATTCGATGTTAATGCCTTCTGGCTGGACAATACCCTGTTGGAAAATTAGGTGTTGTTCCTCCCATTTGTGGATGGTCTCGGTGGGAGAGTACATGAGGCCATGAACAGACATGTGAATAGGGGAGTGTGACACAGAACTGAAATGGTTGGCTGCTGGGAGGTCTCTGGCGCATTCAGAGCGAAGTTGCTCAGTCAAGTGATCTCCGCCCAGTCTTTCCAATGTAGAGAAGGCCACATGTGCAAGTAGATCAGTGCAAAATAAAATGAAAGTGCAGTGTATAATGTTGCAGAGAAAAAGTTCAGTTTAAGACAGTTCAAGGACAGCATAATTTTACTAGTGTGAGGTCTGCTCAATATCCTGACCCTCAGGAAGCAACTGTCCATGAATATGGAGATGTTTCCAAATTTGTGTCTCTGCAATCCGGTAGAAGGAAAGAGAAGAGAGCGTGACCAGGGTGGGATGGATCTTTTAATATTTTGGTTGCTTTTCTGAGGCAGTGGGAAATCTAGACAGCTGATAAGGGGAGGTTGATTTGCATAATGGCCTAAAATGAGCTTGTACCTCCTCAATTTTTGGCACTCTGGGTAGAGCTGATTTCCTATACCAAGCTTTAATGCATCTGGAGAAGATACTTTCTATGGTTCATCTCGAAAAAACACAATGCTGGAGAAACTCAGCTGGTCAAACAGTGTACTTTATGTAGCATAGGCCTACCTTGATGAAGGGATCAAGCCCGAAATGTTGGTAATGTATCTTTATCTTTGCTATATAAAGTAGTGCTTGACCAGCTGAGTTTCTCCAGCATTATTTCAGGTTTGCCATCTGCATTGCTCTTGAGTCTGGACTGTGGGCCAGGTATGTAGCTGGAGCTGTGGGGTGGGGGTTGGGGGGCAGAGTCTAGAACACCAGGCCGGAGCCAGGGTCTGGAATGCTTGTCCATAACCTTTGTCCTTTAAATCACCAGGGTCATTGGAAACATTATTATACTACCGGTGATGAATTTTTTATTAGCAAAAAGGTAAATAAATTTTGATGTCCAGCAGAGTAACATCCAATTGGAAAATCTGCTGCCCTAGGGTAACTGAAGGCCCAAAGATTCTGCTGCCCTAGGGTAACTGAAGGCCCAAAGATTCTGCTGCCCTAGGGTAACTGAAGGCCCAAAGATTCTGCTGCCCTAGGGTAACTGAAGGCCCAAAGATTCTGCTGCCCTAGGGTAACTGAAGGCCCAAAGATTCTGCTGCCCTAGGGTAACTGAAGGCCCAAAGATTCTGCTGCCCTAGGGTAACTGAAGGCCCAAAGATTCTGCTGCCCTAGGGTAACTGAAGGCCCAAAGATTCTGCTGCCCTAGGGTAACTGAAGGCCCAAAGATTCTGCTGCCCTAGGGTAACTGAAGGCCCAAAGATTCTGCTGCCCTAGGGTAACTGAAGGCCCAAAGATTCTGCTGCCCTAGGGTAACTGAAGGCCCAAAGATTCTACTGCCCTAGGGTAACTGAAGGCCCAAAGATTCTGCTGCCCTAGGGTAACTGAAGGCCCAAAGATTCTGCTGCCCTAGGGTAACTGAAGGCCCAAAGATTCTGCTGCCCTAGGGTAACTGAAGGCCCAAAGATTCTGCTGCCCTAGGGTAACTGAAGGCCCAAAGATTCTGCTGCCCTAGGGTAACTGAAGGCCCAAAGATTCTGCTGCCCTAGGGTAACTGAAGGCCCAAAGATTCTGCTGCCCTAGGGTAACTGAAGGCCCAAAGATTCTGCTGCCCTAGGGTAACTGAAGGCCCAAAGATTCTGCTGCCCTAGGGTAACTGAAGGCCCAAAGATTCTGCTGCCCTAGGGTAACTGAAGGCCCAAAGATTCTGCTGCCCTAGGGTAACTGAAGGCCCAAAGATTCTGCTGCCCTAGGGTAACTGAAGGCCCAAAGATTCTGCTGCCCTAGGGTAACTGAAGGCCCAAAGATTCTGCTGCCCTAGGGTAACTGAAGGCCCAAAGATTCTGCTGCCCTAGGGTAACTGAAGGCCCAAAGATTCTGCTGCCCTAGGGTAACTGAAGGCCCAAAGATTCTGCTGCCCTAGGGTAACTGAAGGCCCAAAGATTCTGCTGCCCTAGGGTAACTGAAGGCCCAAAGATTCTGCTGCCCTAGGGTAACTGAAGGCCCAAAGATTCTGCATTTACTGTATGTTAAATTTCATGGTTCTCCTCTTTTATCCGGAACAGTATTTTGAATCACTCACCTTTCGGTGCATCGAAGTAAACTGGTACAAGAGAATTTACTTGTTGTCATGCAACAGAAGGTTATCAGTGCTGGAACTGGCAAATTTATTAAGATTTGGTTTTTTTTTTCCAGCATTTTAAGAATACATTAAGCAAGACAAGAATCTGTTATGAGAGGTGGTCATTGGAGAAAAATGAGGTTGCAGGGTGCCAGGTGAACAGTTGCACAGTCCAGATGGCAACAGAAATAATTCAACGGCATATCCACCCTGAGGACTGGAGCCAAATCCAACATGCTTGCTCCAGATAAACATCCTGGTCCTCTGATTCATGTTTCACATGATTAATTTATCTTCCTCTCTTAATTAAAAACATTTTTTTTTTGCCATTACCCCCCCCCTCCACCTCCCCTACTCCTCTCTCCCACCCTTCACCAGTCAGAAATATTATAACAGCAAACTGGAGGGTCTGGCAGCTTCGTTGTGAGAAATGATTAGACAATGTTTCGGGTCAGGATGCTTTATTGAGACGAAAGTGGGGAGGAAATTATGAGGGGGATAGACGGAATAAATGTAGATATAGGCTTTTTTCCACTAGGTGAGATAGGTAGGTAGGAGAGATACAAACTAGAGGACATGGGTTAAAAATGAAGGGGGAAAATGAGGGGGAACTTCTTCACAGAGAGTGGTGGGAGTGTGGAACAAGCTGCCAGCTGAGGTGAATGCGGACTCAATTTTAACATTTAAGGGGAATTTGGACAGGTACATGGATGGGAGAGGCATGGAGGGCTGTGGATTGGGTGCAGGTGAGTGGGACTAGGCAAAACAAAATGGTTCAGCATGGACTAGAGAATCAAAGGACAAAATGGTTCAGCACGGACTAGAAGGATCAAAGGAGCCTGCTTTTCTGTCTTGTAGTGTTCTGTGGTTCTTGGAGAGATATCAAGCATGAAAAGGGAAAGGATGGGGAGGGGCAACAAGATGTGAACAAATAGAGGTGGAGAGACAGGGAGGGGAGGAGAGAAAAATGAGAACAAGAGCAGTCAAAGGTCAAACCTCTCTCTGACTTTCCCCCCCCCCCCCAAAAGAGGTCAACCACCCAGCATCTCTCCATAGATAGCGCCTGACCACTAAGTCCCCACATTGTTAGTTTGTGATTTCAGCATCTGATGCTGCGTGAGACCTTGGGCAGACATGTCAGCAAGGGATTGGGGCATGGAATTAAAATGAATAGTCGCTAGTAGATCCCCACTATTGCAACAGTCAGAGAGCGTAGGTGCTCAACGAAGTGATCTCTCAGTTTCTGTCCAGTCTTTCTGATGTAGAGTAGGCCACAACGGGAGCACTAGATGCAGTAAAGTCTTGCTTCTCTTGGAACGTTTGGGGCCTAGAATGGTGGGGAGGGAGGAGATGTGGGGGAAAGACCAGTTTTTTTTTCACTGTCACAATTGGGTACCAAAGATGCGATTGGTGGGAAGGGAGTGGACGAGGTAATCACGGAAGGAGCAGTCCCTGCGGAAGGCAGAGAGGAGTACTCATGAAACCACCCACAAATTGGAGGAATACCAAAATGTATTCCAAATGGACACCCTCCAACCAGATGGTTTCCGTTGCACCCCCCCATCCCCCTGTCTCTCCCCCTCCCCTGCCCTTTTGTCTCCTTTCCTCTAACTCTGTCTCTCTCTCTCTCTTTCCCTACCCTTTTGTTTCCTCCAGCTCTGCATTCACAGACCCACCCCCCTCCCCCAATCAATTTTCACATTTCCTCTGCTGTCCTACAATCTGTGTCCAATTTTGGCACTTTGCCTGTTGGCTTGTGCTGCTCCCCCTACCCTTTCTTCCCTCCTCCTGTGGCCTTTTTATTCAGACACCTGCTTACTTTCTGCTCAGACCCTGAAGAAGGGTTCAGGCCAGAACTGTTTGTTTTAGATCTTTACCTCCTCTGGACGCTGCATGACCTGCTGGGTTCCTCCAGCATTTTGGTATTTTTAATGCAATCACAGTGTTTACAGACTTTTGTGTTTCACTCCAAAGGAAACATTACAAGCTTCAGATTAACGGAAATTTCTTCAGGAATAACATGACAGCCTTGTGAAACTTCATTGATATCAACTTGGGCTGACATGAGGTTTACATTAGGTTTAATGAAACCTAATTGTACTGTGCCCTGATGCTTGTACATGACGGAGAGGGTGAAGAATTTCAGTGCCTCCATGCACAGTTGACCAGTGGTAAATTGCATCATTAATAATTATTTTTGTTCAATTTTACTTATTATCCAGTCCACAGTGCAGAACAGTGCAAAACACCACACACACAACACACATACAAACAAATAATATACATGTGCAGTACATATACTGAAATAAATAGTATTCATAAATACTGCAGTCGTCACGGAGAGTTGTTTTAACAGTCCTTGGCAGTCTCATTGTCTGTGGGAAGAAGCTGTTCCTCAACTTGTTGTTGGTTCTGGCTCTGATACTTCTGCATCTTTTCCCCGATGGGAGTAATTAGATAATGTTGGGTGGAAGGAGTCCTCCCCAGATTTTGCGAGCTCTCTTTAAACAACTTTCCTGCTAAATCACATTGGTGGGGGTGATGGGGGAGAAGAAGGAGACCCCAGTGATCCTCTCCGTCACTTTTATGGTCTTGTGCATTGACCTCCATTCTCATGCTCCACAGTTGTACCACACTGTGATGCAGCTGGCCAGGACACTCTTAATGGAGCTCCTTTAGAAAGTTGACAGAATGGTGGCTGGTAGCCTTGCCAGCTTCAGCTTTTTAAGGAAGTGCAGTCACTGCTATGCCTTCCTGACAAGTGAGGAGATGTGTGCCCAAGTTAGGTCACTTCTTCAGTGGACTCCGAGGAACTTGGTGCTCCCTACTCGACTGAGCTATTATAATGTCATGGAGGGTGGTCGTCCCTGGTCCTCCTGATCCACAATCATCTCCTTTGTGTTGACTCAAGTTATTATTCTCGTACCAGTTCACAAGACTTTCACCTCATTGTTGCTGATGAAACCAGCTACAGTTGTGTCATCTGCAAATCTGATTGCTTGTGTTGTAGTAGCATGAACAGCAACAGACTGAGCCCACGGTGTGATGGTGCTCAACATTCTACTGCTGACGTGGACAGACTGGTCTTTCTGTTAGGCAGCCCAGAGTCCAGTTACAGAGAGGGTTGTTGAATTCCAGCGAGGACAGTTTTTCCACCAACAACTGGGGTATGAACATGTGTTATTTTGGTGGTAGAACATTTTTTTCAAGTTGTTTAAAATGTTCTTTATCTTCTCCATGTCCCCCCCCCGCCACCCAAAAAAAAACTGGTAAAAAGCTTTGCAAATGAGGTCTTCTGAACACTCGATTTATCTTTTAACAAAACTACTTTTGTTGATCTGTGAGAGTGAAATCTGGAAAAGATTAATGACTGGTTTGCAGTTCGATTCTTTCAACAGTAGATGTCAGCCTCGTGCATTGAGGAAAATCTTGGTTTGGATGAGAAAACAGTTGGTGCCTTGTTATTCTTTCATGATCCTGCAGTAATACTCTTGTGTGATGGGCCAAAGGTATTTAGATCCAGGCCAGATGAATAACATGAAACAAATCTGTTCAATTCTTAGTTCCTTGAAATTCTTTTGTATGCTCTGGACCCACATGGTAGAAACGGTTGGAAATATGTAATTGATAATTTGTGTTATCCTCAACTAGTCCACGATTATTACAGCTAATATAACCTTGCTTGTTCCACCAAAAGGTTGCCACTTCTCCTGGATTACTTATGCAAGATAAAATACTGAGAAATAACAGAAAATACTGGAATGACACGTCTACTCAACTGTTCAAAAGACAAAACAGCATGCACTCCTTTCCACTGAGGGGGAGTAATTTTACTCTGAACTTGTGGCATAATAGCACAGCTAGTTTTGCTTCTTCACAGCTCCAGAGTCATGGGTTTGATCTGGATTTTGGGGGTCTGTGTGTGAAGTCTGCACTTCTTCCCTTGTTGATTCCTACTTTGTACTTTGACTTTCTTCTATATCCCAAAGAATTGCTGGTAAATGAATTGGCAAATATAATGATGCACCTTATTGCAGGAATTGGCAGAAGGGAATGAGAGAGAATAAGTTGCAGAGCTGCAGAGAAATAGGAAGATTAATCAAATTGATGACGTTGATATTCCTCTGTTGTCAGAAAAGCAATATTATCGTTTGCCTTCTGAGTCCTATGAAATAACAACCCCATTGAGCATTTCCCCACAATCTTTGCCAAAGAAAAAGGAACTGTTGCTTGTAGGTCATATTTTGGAGACTATGCCAATTGCCATCTTTTAATCATCATGTTGATTATGGCTTTGACCCTGTGGCTTGCACAGACTCTAGGACCGTGAATCTTCTCTGTTGAAGGTGAACTGTTTCCATGGACAAAATAGGAATAGAGGAATGCTGTGCATGAGGGCCTTAACCCTAAATACATTTGCACTTCAGTCAATGCATCATTTTATCAAGGGTCGTGCAGGAAAAACTTCACTCGACCTCCTTAAACCAGGTCCAAAGGTCATTTTTTTCCCCTCAATAAATCACGTGGCATATTTTCTGACAGAACTAATCTGTCTGATTGGATGGGAATTTCCTGGAACTTAATTTTTTCATAAGGACTTGCAGATGTTATTTAACCAAAATTGTAGATAGAACATGAATCAAATGGAATTGAAATTCCACTGTGTAAAGAAAAGTAATTGATTAAGGGAGAGCTTTTGGAGGCTCTAGGGAAATAACAATGTATTCTCATGGGAAATTAACAAAATCCAGGGTGTAAAGGAATTAACCTTTGTGGGATTTTTTACATTTTTATGGATGATTTATTGAAACTAATCCTTTGCCAGCCTGGAGTAACAATGAACATCTCTAAAGTATGGATATTTCTATTGCTTTGGTCCCTCACAGCCATTTATGTGAGAATTGTGTTTATGTCACCAGTGTTTGCTCAATTGTCTTGTGGCTTAAGATCTATTTGTGCATCATGTACTCTATGGACTGAGGCTTCTCTCTGTGCTGCTCTTCAGTTTTGTACCTGCAACCTGCCAATAAAGATTGTTCCCCTCAACTGTCACTTGTCCAGTAATTAGTTTTTCCACTTTTGTCAATGGGCTAAAAATTGAGTAACATGACCATGGGTGCATTGAAATGATATTTTCATGGTCTTGGGCAATACATCAGGATCAAAATGATGAAGGCCAAAGAGGGAACTGCAGACTCCCCACTTATGGAGTAAGCATTGGTGAATAGGCAAGAAGGTTGGTAATTGGAGAGCAAGGATTCCGTTTAGTTTAGTTCATGGCCTTAATTGTCACACATCTTGAATTTTTTCTCTAACTGGCTGTTAATCTTCCGGGAAAATGCCTTGGGAATTTGATATTGGCCATCAACATTGGGCACGTTGGCCTGGGACAGATTGCTAACTTTGTTTTGCTTAACCTTGAGAAATTTGGAGAATTTTATGGGGTTCAACATTAGTTAGAAAATTCCCTTCCATATCATCGAGAAAAATCTGTACTAATGTTGGTGCTGCGCAATTGCTCAGTAAAAGGAGGTGTAAAGCGCTCCTTCTGTCCAGTAGTCTGCAGGTCATCCATGGGCAAGGTGTAGTACCTGTTTAGCCTCCCAATCAGGGTCACGTAAAGTCATGGATTGCAAATGGTGAATATTTTTTTTTTACAAGCAGGTTCCACAAATTGCAGTTTATGGTTGAAAAACTGCAAATGCTGGGCAGATGAATCTGCTGATCAGTGGCCAAGGTTACCCACAACTAAAGAAGGCAATGGGAAACCTCTTCAGTATTTTTCCCCCTTGTATAATCATGAACTCAACATTGACTAGGGTCTCAGCTCAAAGATGGAGCCTTCACCGAAGGAGAACAGGGGAGGCAACAGCTACAATTCAGAGGGTCAGAGATCGTGGCGTATGGAGAGACATGATTGCCCACACCAAACAGCAAAACACCTGAATGATGGTTTGAGGCTCATAAATTAGTCTAGAAGTTTATTTGTTTTGTGTCTGATTCATTTGGAGTAAGCAATACAAATGAAAGGAACTATTATCAATGACACAAGAAGCATTTGTTCTAATGTCTCAATTATATCTCGTCACTGAAGATCAAAATAAAACAGCAGGTGCTGGAAATGGAAAAAAAATAGGAAGCAAAAAGCAGGTCAGATGCCATCTGCAAAAAAAAATGGAAAAATTAATGCTTCAGGTCATTTTGCCAAGTCTGACTTAAAATGTTAATTTTGATTCTCTTACATCAGATCCAGTGTGACCTGATGAAAGAGAATCAAAATGCTGCTTCAGCATTTTGTGTTTTTATTATTACCTACAGTTATTCTGTGATTTCTTTCACGAAAATGTAATGTAATATTGGTTGCTTCCACTCATGGAATTGTAGCCCAGCAGCAGAGTGCAATGGGGAAATCACCAGTCAAACTTGGGCAGTGTAAACATAGAACTTGCCTTGAACTTGCTGAAGGTTTTAGAGATATTTGTACACTTCCAAACATTAGCATTGCTCACACTTTGGGGTATGGATCCCTGGGGTTAGCAAGCCCTCTTTAGCTCCTTTTACACTTGCATCCCACTAAATTGGCCATTCATTGACCCAGGATAGGAATGACATTTTTGCTGTTTGCTCTTGAGCACTCTTAACTGGGACACTGCATGCTGTTACAAGCCCAGAGGACTGCAAAACCCAGCAGCAATAGATATTCACCAAGACAAATGGTTACTTAAACAAAAGATGCTTTTAATTATCTTTAAACATGAAATCAGGATCACACTTTAACTTATCACTATTAACTTAACTAACCTAACAACCCCCTTCTAATTCTAAGTGCATATGTATGTAATGTGTGTGTAAGTTCAGAAATGTTCTTTGATTCACAGTCCAATCTCAATTCTCATTCCTCCAAGTTCACTGGTTGCAGGCAATCCTTATACTGTGCATAGAATTTAACATTCATGAAGTTCACCAGGCTTTGGTGCTTGAAAGATAAATGGTTACCACTCAGGAAGGTTCTTGTCAGTTTTCAGAAAGAGATTTGTTGTTCATTGGACACAAGCTGATTCCTTTCGTGTCTTGCCGCATAAACTTGCCCCCTCAGGGTTTTTTTTACAGATGATAACCTTTCTTTCAGGTCACCACAGAGTTCCCTTTTGTTTCTCATATTTCAAGTGAAACATTAGACAGCCAGTCCTCTCCTCTTGTATGGAAAACAAGGACTTTGACCAGGCTGAACTAAGCACTCTCAACTTGTCTTCCAAAAGGGGTTTTTCCACAAGCTTGCTAGCTTGTCCTGTTCCAGTCCCAGCTGTTACTGCTGACTGTAAAACTGCAGAACAGATCGATATCTCTCTTTCTCACTGAGAAAAGCCTGTTTGACTCCTTCTCTGCTTGAAAAATCACATCACCCTCTTAGAACAACAAACAACACTCCCAGACAGCCTGTGGCTGAAAACCTACTCCTTCGAGTTCTTTCATCTGTTGCTTTTCAAAACAACAATCCATTAGTGAAGTCCCTTGGGCACTCTCCAAAGCTTTTGCAAAGGCTCTTGGAGCGGGTCTGTCTAGCTTGAGTAGAGCTCCAGTATTTTAAATGAGATTTGTTTTGAAATGTTTGTATGTGACCTACACTAAAAAAAAACTGCCCCAATTTATCTACTTTAAAACATATCCATAATCTGTCACAATGTATTCACATTTGCAAGGAGCCATCCCCAGAGATACGGCTGTTCCACCTTCTCCTGGTGACATCATGATGCATTGAGCAATGATGGACCTGCCCTCAATCCTGATCAATGTATTATGATTGAACAAAATTAATCATGTCTAATAACATAATTAAGCGTTATGTACAGCACCATATGAGCCCTTCAGCCCCTGTTATTGTGCCGACCTATATAAACCCTTATAAGGGACCATGGGAAAGTGCCAGCAATAAATAGCAATAGCAGACAAATTTTAAACAGTGCAAGAAAATTGGTAGCGCTATAGCGCACAATTTATAAAGACCATGGGAAAGTTGGTAGCGTTATAGCGCACAATTTATAAAGACCATGGGAAAGTTGGTAGTGCTATCGCACATAATTTAAACAATGTGGCAAAGTTGGTAGCGCTGTAGTGCACAATATAGAAATACCATGGGGAAAAAAGCAATGGCAGACCTGCCCTCCCTGAATTTCATGTGGCAGAAAGGGCTGTATGCATGGCTGCATGCACAGAGTACTCATGAAGGGGGTTCTCTGCTGCACGGCATTCTGGGAAGTCGGGTGCCATCACTTTTTTCCCACAGTCTTTATAAATTGTGCGCTTATAGCGCTACCAACTTTCCCACACTGTTTAAAAATTGTCCACTATTACCATTTATACTCTCGCTGTCTCACTCTTGCTCTTGCTCTAGCTGCGACTTTCCCACAGCAAAGTTTATACCTTAATTTTAATCTTCTTTCATGTTCCTGCACTCATGCAAAATCTTGGGTAATTTCTATCGCAGAATGCAACTGCCTGTTCTGCACATGCCTGATTGCAACACTGGTCGGTGTCTGCAGACACCGGGGATTTTACTTGGGTTGAGACAATCTATCCCCGGTTTAAGATGTCGTCGTTTCATGCCAGCATTGAGAAAATTTTGCTTTCACACTAGACCCTTTTTAGGCTGATTGGCTGTTAATTCCTGGGATCACTTGCAAGTGGGGCTTTTGTGAAGGATAGCAGGATGAATTTGGGGATCATAGATTTAATTTCTATTCTAGTGCCAGCCTTTGTGTATTGGCTTTAATTGTGGCAATTAACATGAGCATCTCCTGGGGTGGTTTTCTTATGTATGTGAAGCTATTTTTAAAGTGGTTACTTCGGTAACTTAAAATCATCAAGCGTGCTAACAAATAAGAAAATAAAGAACAAAAGCTGTGCCAGAGAACAACCTGCATGCTGTGTTAGTTGCCATCTTACAGATATTTTATTGTCAGCATTTTTTGTGGCTACAAATGTGAAATTCAAAGCTAATCCATGAAGAGGATTATTGGTGATTGTACAACTCGGCCTATAAGGTGTTCAGAAAGCACATATTAAAGTATAATGTATTCATGTCATGTCTTTGATATTTTAATAGGGCTTCACAGCTTTCTTTTAGATTGAGAAAGTGTTTAATTATAAAACGGTAGTAACTGGTTTGCTCTATTGTTAACTGGATAGGCTATTCATTGAAAAAGATGAAATGCAATTTTTGCCAATTGAAAAGGAAGAATTGGGGCAGTTGAGCAATATTTAACATCCATTTTCAGATAAAAATTGATTGGGTAAAAGTGCACTCGTTGGATACATTTGGCACAGATGCAGTTGAAAAATAGAATGTAGCATTTATTTTCTGCAGATGGAAACTCACTTGTGTTCAAACAAATGATGCTTCTCCCACTTCGTAGCTTTGACTTCTGGTCATCCAGACGATTTTTAGAATTGTCAAAGTGTTGAAATTCAGTCACTGTTATAAAGCAGAAATGCTGCATAGAACCGGAACCCATAAACAATGGAGCAATGCCTTGATACTATTAGTGTATTGTCTGAAACAATACAAAAAGATTTTGTATAGCTGAGAGGTGGGTGTGGCCAGAATTAAGAGCTGCAGTACATCTGAGTGGAGTTATCTTGAGTTTGTGCATTGCTCCCTCTACTGTTGTAAATTGTGCTCATAACTTGATCTTCCATTCATTGGGTACTTTTAAGCTGCAGCACCTCCTGGGACCCAGGTGTGATTAGTGGGGAAAAGGGGGGATAGTCCCAGTAAATCAGCAACCCGGCGATTTAAGGGGGATCCCGACCCTGCGATGAGGCAGAAAATGACATGTGATGCAAACTAATCTCCCCCGTCCACCCCACCAGCTGTCAGCCATCAATCGCGCGCCGACCCCTCTGCCCCTGCAGCAGCTGATCGTGGCACCCCCCCCCCCCCCCCATGCAGCATCGACCTCTCCCCCTGATTGTGGGCCCTGTCTCTCCCCGTCGTGGTAGCGAACTCTCCCCACCCCCCCCCTTCTCCAACCCGGGTCCTGGCAGCAACCCCACTCTCCCCCCAATCACCGCAGACACTTCAGTTGGGGTTTCTCTGTGACGACAGCGTGTAACTGGGTCGGCCATTTTTGTTTTAAAGCCACCTGTGGATGTGTCCTGGGTAAGTTTAACTGGGTTCCCTTTCAAGCTGCCTTGTAGAGTGGGGCGTTAACTGGGCAAATTGCTTGGTTAACCCCATTTTACAAGACAGCTTGAAAGCACCTATTGTTAAGCAAGACTCTTATCAGCTAAAGTTGACAATGATGAGATTCATTTAATAAGTAAATTTAAATTGTCTCACTGATCTTGAGCAATGAACATGGGAATGAGCTATTTTTGGTCCAGCTTTGCACAATGAGAATGAGCAAATACACTTTTCTGTTCATGAAGAGTGCATCATTTTGTGAAGAGGAAGTGATTGGGTTCAGTCTGATGCACTATTGTCCTCAATTGTACCATTGGTTTGGCAATGGTTCCTACATGTTTGGAAGGTAACAAATGTAATATTAACAATTTGGATGGTTAGCAAGTTTGTGCATGACACCATGTTACTGTATATATGTGTGTAAAAGTCAAAACTGTAAAAGTTGATCCCCTATTTTTGGCCTCAGCTGCCTGCCCATCAGAGCTCCCGATGCCTTGAGTGACACGGTCAAAAGTAGTATCAACATGCTAGTTGACTCCATAAATTTATTGTTTGAACAATGGTTTACAAAACTTGATTTTTACATGAATATTTACAGTAGCTGGTGTAGTGGATGATGAAGAAGGTGGTCGAAGGTTACAGCAGGATCCAGGTTCACTTGGAAGGTAGGTGAAAGAATGGCAGGTGCAATTTAGCTCTGACAAGGTAAAGAGATGAGCTTTGGAAGGTTGAACCTGGCCAAGTCAACAGTAATTATTAAGGTGAACTGGTGAATAGGTTGAATTTAGTACTTTAGAAGGTTTTTGACAAGATGCCATAAAAAGTTGTCAAATAAGCTTAGCCCACATGGGATTATGTTAATAAACTAATATGACGAGGATTGGTTAAGTGACAGAACGAGCATTAGGAATGAACAAATAATTTTCAATTTGGAAGTTTTAAACAAGAGGGGTGCCAGGGATGATGGGGCCCAAACTGTTCAAAATTTATCAGTTATTTGTTGATGGAACCAAGTGTAACAAATTCAAGTTCATTGCTTGTCAAAAGGTAGGTGGCAAAAGACTGAATTTTCAGGAGGATCTGGACTGGCTGAGTGAAAAAGCATATGTCAAGAGATTGAAAGGGCTGATAGTCAGAGAAATCTGCTCATCCTTGCACAGAATCACAAGGTCACAGCGGAGTTACTGCAAATGATTGTGAGGCTAGGTCTAATGCTGGTATTTGTTGCAAGGAGATAGAGTATAATGCAATTATACTAGGGGTCTGGTGAGAGCGCATGGAATATTTCATCGAGTGAAAGTTCACCAAATGCATTGCTGGAATGGAGGGATTGCTAAATGGTGAGTGAAAAGTCAGACCGGGTCTCTTGAGTTTAAAACAATGAGAAACTGTCTCATTGCAGCATAAAAAAATTCTTGAATGCCTTAAGAGCTTTGAACCAATGATTACACTGGACAGCAATTTTATTTTCCATAAAGTTTGCTTCCTGAAAAAAAATTGGGAATTACGATAGACAACTTCAAGCTGAACACAAAGATAATTTCAGATTTCCTGTATCATGTAGGAAGTTGGAGAAGCATTAAAATGAACTTTCATTGAATGTAGCAATCTTAAATCACATCATAAGCTCTCAGGTTGACTGCACATGCTGTTCATCAAATGTGAGGAGCCCAGGGTTTGTCTTAGTCACCAGTACTACAACTGAAGTCGAGCTCATGGGCTTTATTAATAAGTGGAGCCATGCTGCGTCTTTGAACCTTGAGTATATACTCACCACAAATGTGACTGAATTTATCACAGCTGTTGTGACATTGATGAGACATTTCTGCTCTATTGAATCCTCCTGAAGACAATAAATACTATTGTTAAGTACACTCCCTATGCTATTGCCTGAAGAACATGTTCTTCAACATGTGTGAAATCTATATATAAGTAATGCACTGTATCTGTATATGTGAGCTGCTTTTATTAGCCTGTCTGCATCTATCCTAATTAAACAGGCCCAGGCATAAGACAACATCTGCATAGCCCCTGCACTGTCGGCATGCCCAGCATGCTTGGACTGACCAAGACAGCTTGCTTTGAGGGCAATATACTGGTAGATTTAAAATATGACAGGAAATCACAAAACTAGGTTGCATCTAAAATCAGTATGTGATAGGAAATTGAAAAGGTGAGTTTTGTGATCAGCAGCTCAAAATCAATAAAATACTAATTTAAAAAAAAATGTTCAGGAAGAAAACTCTCCATTGTGCAATGTTGTCTTTCCCATGGCTGACATACTAAAAATCAGGTTGGCTATTCAGCCCCTGTGGAGAACAGAAATTTCAAGTTAGAAGTAGTGAATATTTGGAAGTTTCTATCATAGCGCCTTGTGAAGATTTAAATTGGGTGGTGGAGTGGCATGGATACGAGAGATATTACCTTTCAGAACCACCGGCCCACACTCAATCCTGGCCTCCACTGCTTCCTGCATGGACCTTCATGTATTCCTTGTAACCATGAGGGTTTTTCCCTGTGTTATTCCACAAATTTCCCCAAGTATGCAAGTGAGTGGTTGAATCTGGGAGTAATTGATGCAAATGTAACAAGAATAGGTGACAAAGAAAATTAGTTTCAGAGTGTGATTGCTCCGTGAACTGGTATGGAATTTGTACCAAAATAGCATCTTGCTGTATTGTAAGAAAATAGGAAGCAACTGAGTATATTTGAGACAGAGTTCAATTGATGTTTAACTATCAAATGAATCAGTGACTGTGGGGTTAATCCAGGGAAGTGGCACTGAAGTGAAAGGTTATTTATAATCAGTTTGAATAATGGCACAGCGACAAGGAGCTAAATGTCTCATTCCTACTTGCTGCAACCATTGACAAGTTGGAGGGACTCAGCAGATCAGGCAACATTCCTGGAGAGAAATGGGCAGTCAACGTTTTGGATCAGGGCACAGTTTCAAAGAAATGCTCAATTGTTTGACAAATTGTGATTTCTACCTTGGCAACGTCAAATCGGGGAATCTGATTGTTTGAAGATGAACCTTGCTTCTAAATTGTACTGGTAGTCTTCATAGCTGTGGTTTTTGGATTCACCAGTATATGGCAGTATGATACAGGAAATGCAGATATGTTTTTTCAAATCAAATCAGCATGATGTACTTGAGTTGGAATTGGCTTTTTTTAAGTTGTTTTCTTTTTTTTATTACTAAGTTTACATTGCCTGATAATGATTGTGGCAACAGTGGAAGTAAAATTGGTTTATTTAAGTTTAAAATTTGTTTTGGATATATCATTAACAAAATAAAGGGGGATTATGGTGGAAAAACTCAACCTGATATTTGGCTCTCTTTAAATACCATAGAAAGAGAATGAAGGTGATTTAGGAAGGCTAGAGGTGTGGGCTGAGAAATGGCTGATGGAATTTAATACAGATAAGTGTGAGGTGTTACATTTTGGAAAGGCAAATCTAAATAGGTCATATGCATTAAATGGTAGGCTATTGAGATGTGCAGAGCAACAAAGGGATTTAGGAGTTGTGGTAAATAGTACCCTCAAGGCTGATACTCAGGTAGATGGAGTGGTGAAGAAGGCATTTGGAATGTTGGCCTTCATAAATCGGAGTATTGAATTCAAGAGTAGGGAGGTTATGATGAAATTGTACAAGGCATTGGTGAGGCCAAATTTGGTGTACTGTGTACAGTTTTGGTCACCAAATTATAGGAAAGATATAAACAAAATAGAGAGAGTGCAGAGAAGGTTCACGAGAATGTTGACAGGATTTCAAGGTTTGAGTTACAGGGAAAGGTTGTGCAGACTGGGGCTTTTTTCTCTGGAGCGTAGAAGATTGAGAGGGGACTTGATAGAGGTGTTTAAGATTTTAAAAGGGACAGACAGAGTAAACGTGGATAGGCTTTTTCAATTAAGAGTGAGGGAGATTCAAACTAGAGGGCATGGTTTAAGATTGAAGGGGGAAAATTATAAGGGGAACATGAGGGGAAATTTTACGCAAAGGGTGGTGGGGATGTGGAATGAGCTTCCGACAGACGTGGTCGAGGCGGGATCATTGGTTACATTTAAGGAAAGACTAGATAGTTACATGGAGAGGAGAGGACTGGAGGGGTATGGACCGGGTGCTGGTCAGTGGGACTAGGAGGGTGGGGATTTGTTACGGCATGGACTAGTAGGGCCGAACTGGCCTGTTCTGTGCTGTAAGTGGTTATATGGTTATCTGAAATACTTATTGATCAGGAACTGGTAGATTTCTCTCCCTCTTGAGTATTCAAAACAACTAAAGCTTATGAAGGCCTGTGTATATATGAACAAGTTGGATTTGTAATGGTACTTCTAAAATGGAAAATTTTAACATTTGGTTTTTCACCAAAAAAGTAATTAATGAATCACTGTTCAAGATTGGGGCCTATTTTGTTTGAAAATTACATTGAGCTGGTTAAAAGTATGGATGCTTGGTTGAGTTAAAATAATTTTCTGAACATAGGTTTTGGAAAGAAAAATATTCTGTTAGTCTGGCAGTTAAAAATGTAAATACAATATCTCATTTTTTGTGATCCCAAGGATCTTTTCCACAATTACAGTAAAATTCCTGTTATCCAGAATTCAAGCAACCAGCAAAAATATTGCATAAAATAAATAGGTAAAAAATGCAAAAGTTTAAAATTGGCACCATCTCACGATCATACAACACACAATGTCAAGCAACTGGAAAATTCACTTCTCCAACATCTACAAATCCCCAGAGGTGCCAGATAACCCTAACCCTAATGAACACCCCCAATAACTCTAACCCTAACACCACGCCAACTGTAAAAACTCTTTAATGAAACAGACACAATGTAATGAAAACATGGGCTAGCACAAAATGGCAGTTCAGAGTGACACAGATCCCCAGAGAGGGGAAACAAGCGAACACAAAGGGGGATGATTATCCCGCTGCCCGCATATTGACAACCTAATGTGTACTAGATGACCATGAAGATCAACCACCTGGCCCTTCAAACATGGCCATCCATGATTGAAGAATGATGTGACCCCATTTAGAAAGAGTAACTTGTTTCTAAGCACACTACAATAATGCTGAGTGAAAAAGTTTGTCCTTTATTTGTTCTTTTTAAAGTTCTTCCTTTCACCATCAACTGTGCTATCAAAACTGCTGTAGCATGCATTGTTGATATGAATTCACAATGCCCCCACCTACCTCCCCCCCCCCCCTCCTACCCCTGCTCTATTGTTTCAGCTTGAATTAGAACATTACTTCGATCTTGCAATGATCTACTGATCCTATATCCATGGATAAATTGTTGTATGGTCCTGGCTGGTCCTTCCTGTGCTCTCAATGTAAAATGATAACCTTGTGCTTCGGTTCCTTCAGGATTAGTGGATGATTTTTGGTACCATATCAGTACAGCCATTGTCAGAAAACAAAGTAAAAGAGTCCACTCCTGCCGCTTATGAACTTAACCCAATTAAGGCGAACTTTAGCAAAATTCAGAAGCAATCCTGTTCCAGTGATTAAAACGTTAAAAATCTAAAAAATGCAGAAAAGTGACCTGTTAAAAATTTGATAGTTAACAGCTAAGAAACCTGAATTTACCACTGGGAATTCTTATTAGACAGACAATAGCTTTGAAATCTTTTAGAACAGTGCCGACGTAGTTAAGCTTCCCATCTGATGTGTGTATAAAAATGTGTTCTTGTTTTGAAAATGGACTATCATGGATCTCTAGGCTTGATGCCAAATGGTTGTTTAGCTTATAAGCATTATCTGCCTGCCACCTGCTTATGAAATGCAGCATGGAAGGCACTTGATTTCCTATTTTTTTCCCTATTGAAATCCCATTGATATTCCAGTTGTTTTGTGCCCCTCATGTTACGCATGTGTGTGACAGATTATCCTGGCATCCCAGCTGCATTTCTGATCAACAGGGAGAGAAAAAGAAGAGCTCGTAGCTTTCATCCAGTCTCAACCACTTCTGTCTATGTTTTATTGTGGTATTAGCAGATTTCAGTGGCTCTAAATGCCTCTCCTGTTTGCATATTTACAACTCCACAGTAACTTAATTTTTTTTCCGCAATTATCTTACTTTATGCATAGTTGATTGACACTTCACAAATATTGCTGATGTTCTCCACAAAGTTTTTTTTTGGTGGGGGGGGGTGTCTAAATAGGCCAAGTATTTTCTCACTATGGAGGAGAAATTTATAATAAGTTGTTGTACTGCTGAGCAACTTGATTGAGTAGATTTAAGGACAGAATCCAGGAGCTTTTATTTTGCTGCATTTCTTCTTTCTTTGGCTTGGCTTCGCAGACGAAGATTTATGGAGGGGTAAATGTCCACGTCAGCTGCAGGCTCGTTTGTGGCTGACAAGTCCGATGCGGGACAGGCAGACACGGTTGCAGGGGAAAATTGGTGGGTTGGGGTTTTCCTCCTTTGTCTTTTGTCAGTGAGGTGGACTCTGTGGTCTTCTTCAAAGGAGGTTGCTGCCCGCCGAACTGTGAGGCGCCAAGATGCACGGTTGGAGGCGATATCAGCCCACTGGCGGTGGTCAATGTGGCAGGCACCAGGAGATTTCTACTGTTCTTGAAAAAAGTCAAGTTTATTATCATCTGATTGCACAAGTACTCGCGATGAAACAGTGTTCTCCGATTCTCAGTGCAAAACACTCAGACACACAATCAGTCATAGCCAGCATGGGCGTTGGATTTTCATTGCCTGCTTGTTGAACAGGACCGTTAACACAGGAAAAATTGCGGCTGTAATTTCCCTTTATTTACTTGAGTAAGTTCCTGAAAACCCATTCATAAGCTAATGGATCTGCAAAGCTGTCCATTTCATTGAACAGCAATTGGAAGTCTGCAACTTTGTGCAAGAGTAGATGAGTTCATTTTGTGATGCCAGTCCGTTCTAACCACATGCTTGTACCAATGATTAACAGAGAGCAAAAAAAAGTGGAAATAAATATAATAAAACCCCTGGTATCTGGCACCTATGGGGATTGGTAGATGCTGGAAAAGTGAATTTTCTGGTTGCTTGAGATTGCTTGATTGGCAAACTCGCGCCAAGGCACGCCAATTTTAAGCTTCCATTTTTTTTACCGATTTGCTTTATGCAATTTTTTTTGTGCTGGTTGCTTGAGGTTGCCGGTTGCTTGAATTCCGGGTAACAGGGATTTTACTGTATTAGGGTTATTGAACAAAAGCTATTGCATAATTTGGGCAGCACATTTATGCATCCAGTAGACTTGTTGCAATCCTGGTTCAATCCCCACCTTGGGTGTTGTGTCTATAGAGTTTGCATGCTCTTCCTATGTCCAAGTGGGTTTCTGGTTTCCTCCCAAAGAGCTGGAGGTTGGTAGAATTATTGACCACTGTAAAATTACCACTTAGCTTCTTTGTGAGTGGCAAAATGTGGGGACAATTCATGAGTCTGTGAGGAGAATGAAAGGGGGATTAATGGAGGAATAGTGTAACTAAGTGGAATTTGGTCAGCATGGATTCACTGAGTGATTTATGCGCTGTATCTCTGACTCTATGACCCTGAATCCTTGGGTAATGATTTTCTCCCTTCATGAACATGCCTTGCTATTGTGTCCACACTCAGCAACCTTGGAGGAAACACTGAAGAATTAATTTTCTTTCTGAGATGAATTTGGACCTTGTGTGTGCAGAACATTAATTCTCCTGATGTGTTCCATTTTAGATCCCCAACAAAAGGCTTATTTTTCTGCTTCCCTCAAATTAAGAATTGTTAAACAGCCAGTTTTTTTTTAAACATTATCTGTTAATAATGCAGTCAAAATTAAAAGAAGTGGGGTGCACTTTCCCCCCCACCTGTAGTACCTAAGGGGTTAATTTACCAGTCCCTTATTGCTGCACTATTTAGCTCTGAGGCTGTTACTATTAAACTGAGTCATTTTAAACAAGATATTGTTTTATCTCAATGAGTGATCCTGTATATTTCAAAATAAATGAACCCTTCGGATAGACTCACATTATTTATTTATTTAATAATAAAGGATACTCCACCACTCACTAACATCATGACATTGTACAACCTTTCATATCATGGTTATTGCTCATTAAGCTCAACTGTACTGGCTTCTTCAATCTTGCCCAGTGCAAGAGGGTTTCCCTCCAACAGAGAAACTGGAGTGTTCGTTACCCCCTGATCCCCACAAATAACAGCCGTCTTATAGAGACCTTGATTTTTTTTTCAATCAAGATTTTAATATATGCAGCTCACGTCTAAGCTGAATGAAAGCACTTCAGGATATCGTATTTTATTTGCTGAACTGGCATTGCTGATATTCAATGGGGAATGAATTCTGTAGTCTTAGACAGGATGTCTTCATTTTGCTAATAAATGATTTGCAATACTGTATAACTACAGTGCTTAGGAAAGTTTTTCATTGCCTTTGGAGAAGTAAGTTTTATTTTTCCTTTTTTCCTGTAACTTAACTGATTTGTATGTGGAGCTTGTGCAACTAATTATTTCTGCTTAAATATTTAAATAATTTTATCTGGGGATGCAAAAAGTGGCATTCAGTCTTTTATGGTCCTTGACAGGGGATTATCTGATGGCAAAGGTTAATGTGCGATGAGCTTAAACAGCATTGTGCAGAGTGAATCTACAATTTAGTCTTGCAGCATATTTGCAGCTGCTCATACATCTTCCCTGGCATAAGTTGTCGTTTGTGACTATGGAACCGATGCATGCAGTCAGCACTCAAAAGCCTTATTTGCTGAATCACGCATGCCTGTACAAAACTAGCTTTATTCTGTGAAAGCTTCACCAGACTTGGCACAATTCACCCATTCCTCGCATCCTAACTGCTGCCTTTAAATTGGATTGTGCAGAATTTTAAATGAAATCTATTTGCCATCGCATCAGCTCAGCCTGCAAACGAGTTCTCATCTGACTTTTTGCTTCTGAATATACAAAATGTTAAGCATGTAAAGTGGGTTCAATCTTGACACAAGCTGTGTGGTCCTGTATATACATTGTGACATGGTCTAATTTATTGCAAGGAATTGGGTTCCCCCTCCCTTTCAAAACCAACCTGTGACTGTGTGACGCAGCACAATCCAGTTTATCTTCCTAAAGTACCAGCTATCGTCAGATGTTTTGCAATAAAGTGAGATATAATACAGCAGTCCCGCTGAAGAGGAGGTAGAATAAAAGCAATAGGGAAAGGATGTTTGCTTCTGTTTGGTACGCCAAAAAGCTGGGTCGTCGCTTTATCAAGAATGTGAGGAAATCTAGACATCAGCATCTTCATTTATCGGTAAGTTAATGAACTGGGCAATAAATGCTTCCTTCATGGGATGTTCAGAGTTAGGGACAAGAATTGCCATCCTGAAGGCCATATTACTATTAAACTAAAATATCGTATCTATAATTTATTTCAGTCAAACATTTTTTAAAAATCAGCATTTTTTTAAAAGCAGCTTCCAATTTAAATATTTCAGCAGAATGATTTCTTTGTATCCTTGTATGGCTTTATTTTCCAGAAGAATTTTTAGAATACCCTGCGAGCAATCTCCCATGCACAATTGAAGTTGTAAAATGATATGTGAAAGGTTACATGGAATTTGGTTATCGTTTATTGATGATGGGCTGATGCTTTGAAGATGAACTTGCTTGGGGAAATGCTGAGGGAAGGATAGATATTACATTGCATAGATTATTTGCTAGAAAACCAGAGGTAGTCAGTGCTGCTCAGTTAATTTATACAGGTATATTTATTGCTCATTATTGAATAAAACTAGGTACCACCAAGGCTAAAAATATTCTGTAGAAAAGAATGTACTGTAATTTAATTTGAAAATTACACTTTTATGAATTTTATTTTTGGAATTAATGCATGAATCATTATACATTGCACATTGGATTGAGACTTGCTTGGCTTAAAAGTTAATTGTTCACCTAAACCTCCATGATAGTTATTAATTTTCAAAGGTTTTTAGCATCTGGTCCAATTAAATTTGTTGTTTTAATTTGCAACAGTCTGAACAAATAGATTTTTGAAAGGCCTTTTGACATATGGTAGGAGATGAGTGCTGCAATGAAACGTGCACATAGCTAAAGATCAAGCAACCACTTGGCACTTCTGAAACTGTTCTTCAGCTAAAGTACAAAAAATGTTTTGTATGTTTAAAAAATCAATACATCCATGAATGAATCAATTTTTTGTACTTTAATGTAGAATTTTTGAACTTGTGCAATTTGCTTTTAGTGTTTGCAAATGGTTGGGTCTGAGTCATGTTACTATTGAGGCAATTAATGTGATTTTTTTTTGGAAGCAGAGGAAGTTGTTAAAGCCCGCTGGTGCATTTTAATTTTGCAGTGCAACATTCACTGTAAACCAACAGGCCGAGGAAACAACTTGGGAACTTAACAGCAGTTAAGTTGACCTGAGCATTGACTTGCCAGAGAGTGGATGCAAATGGTTTGGTTGGTTTTGGAATTTTGTGAGCGACTTTTGGATGAACACCAATATAAAGTGAAAGTAGTAAAATAACAATGAAAAATAATTATACACATTGTGTCTATTAATTTTTTTTTGTTTTCCTGTTAATGTGTATGGGGTATTTCACTTTAATATCTGTTTATACAAATCTCTTTAAATATCAATGTTATATTATGCAGTTATAATCTCAGAATCTATTCAGGTGCGATATTAACTTGCATAATATGCCTCATATTTGAGGAGTTGAGTTTAAATTTGAGAAAACTGCAGTACTAATTTGTCAGTACATTTGCTCTGTAAGAACCATTGCCCTGTGAAGCTTGGAACTCAGACTGCAGAACTTAGAACAAGTTGTTGGTCTGTAATGAGTTCAGTTCGTTTTTTGCCATCCCGTGGTTGGGTCCGATTCCTTGCGCTTTGGCAGTCAGTGGTTCCACATAAAATCACTGGTTTACTGCATGGAATGAGGCAATTTGACCATTGTTCTGTGCTGACACTATGCAAGAGTCATTCAGCTGGACCCACTCAACTTTCCTCTCCTAATACTGCAGTTTTTCCCTTTTATTCACTTACCTTGTTCCCTTTTGGTGCTACAAAATAGTCTGTTGCTATGACCCACCATTTCCCCAACATTCAGCATTGTATTCCAAATCTAAACAATTGTTCAGATTTTATTTCTTGTGCCATTCCAGTCCTTTAGTTTTTATTATCACTGATTCATGAACCTTTTGCCCTTGGGAATATTTCTTTTGACTGTTTAGCCTTGTAATTTTGTAAAGGTTTTTTTTAATTTGGAATCTTCCTCTGTGATCTTTCCAGGAATAGCCATGCAGCTAAAGTCCATCATCTATGGAATTATTGGACAAAATAATTTCTGAAACCTATCCAAGGCCACTCTTTCCAAAAGTGCATGCCTAGAACTGGACAACATGCTCCATGTTTTCATTCATTTGGTACATACTCTGTCAATGGGTGTTGTCAGGTAACTGCCCTTTGATGCTTGAGAAACATGCGGTCCTTATCCTGCCAATCTGCTTCTGGAATTTGTAATTGCAGTTAGTTATAAATGTTCTGGTTCAAGACCTGTACTTAGAGTTTGATCACTTCACTTGCAGTGCAATGTTTAATAGTTAATCTGAGGTTCCTATAAGATATACCCAAAATTCCACTAAATTACTTGGAGGTTCTGTCATGAATAACATTCTAATTTGGTTCATAGAGTTTGGAAATGACTTGTAATAACATATCAGAATTAATCTTCAGCTACAAGTGGCAGGGAAATGCATCCACTTGCCACTGTGAGCTTTCAGTAAAACAGCTGGTAAAAATTGATGAGATTTTTAATTGGTGTAAGAGATTAATCAGGTTAAGCCAAGGTTTGCCTTTAAAAATCTGGCAGGTTTATTTTGGAATTGTCACAGGCTGTATGCTTTCTGCACATTAGAAAATGACAGGTCTTATGAAATATAGAAGTCATCTTTTATTTTGTCGAACAGGGACAATGTTAGTGCCAGTTGGTCAAATTCTTCATTTTCTCTTCTTTCTCCTCTCCTAACCTTGTTCTATATTTTGGTTCTATCAAAATCATTCTGAGGAAAGTAATTTAATTTTCAAATTCAGGTGAGATTGACACAAAGGCTGGTTTTGATTGATGTTGGCAGGAGCAATAAGGGTTGGGGTGGGGGGGGAACCATCTGATGTTTTGAGTCGAACTTAGAGCAAAAATGGCATGGTTATTTCTAATCAATCATCTGAACCCCAGTCATCAGCACAGGAATTAGTTGAGAAATCTTTTCCTCTACCCAGCCACATTCAGCTGTGCATGGTGCCTGGTACAAAGAGTTGATTTTTGGCTTGGTATTGTAGTTTCCAGCTCCATTCTCAAAAAAAAATGGGGTTGTCTGCATATGCAACAACATTCAGATCACATTGGCTTGGGCTTATAAACGACAAACACGAAGTGTCAGGGTAGAGACATTTTCAGAACAAGTAGTCCCTGAAGATCAAAAGGGACATGCTTCCTGTCTTGGTTTTGAGATGGCTAATTAGGTCAATATGGCAACATCAGATTCCACCAATTGGGCAGATGGTGGAGAAAGGGACAAGTGAATGAGTAGTTTATGAAGCAGACTGCTTTGGCAGGACTTCCATTCTATTGATGCATGTCCTTAAAATTCTGTGCCGCCTTTATTTAGAGCCATCATGGACAGAACATTTTGGGAGCCAGAGGAAAGGTTGCATTTTTTTCAAGCAGTGTTTAAGCATATCTTTTCCCCTGTCTGCCTGGTGATCTCTTTCCATGACCATTCCAAATATATGTTCTCTAATATGTTTGGCAGGCAAATGGGGTGGCCTGTCAAGTGCAGCCAACTAAAACTCCTGGGAGTTTTTGCCTGGGGAAGATGCTGATTTGCTTTTTCATCCAGTGAATTTAGAGGATGTCACATAGATAGCTTTGGTGAGGTTTTCTATGTGCCTAGAGTTGACTGCTGTTGGTAGTCTAGTCTTAAGAGACAAATTCGAGTGCAAGGAGATTACTGCTCCTCAGTGGACCATCTGTTTTGTTCCAGGTTTGAGGTCTTGATCTTCAAGTGCTCCTTATTTGACCAAAGGGTGTGCTGGAGCGTTGAATGTGCTTCTGCTTTCATTGGCTGATCTGGCTTCTGACATGGGTAAATGGTCCATGTTTTCCAGAAACGAGCAATGGAAATTTATTGTTGGAGGGCATTGTGGAGCTTCAGGGGCCGGTTTAAGTAAACAGAGGGAATATCTTGTGTCGAGTTAAAGCGCTGGTGATACAGTAGCTTTGAGTTTTACCTGAATGGAAATGTTCCTTCTGTACTTCAGCACAAATATTGAGGTTTTGGGTAATCCTGGCTCATGTCTGTGGTCACATGGGTTGAGCAACTTCCCATGAACTCTACTCCAGTTGGAACTGGGTTGGAGGTGGTGCAGTTGTAACCATCTCCTTGAGATTTGTCATCCATTCATGGTCAGCTTCCCATTAACTCCTGCAGGAAATGTGTGTGGGTTGGAAGTGAAATACCGATAAAACCGCTGCTCACTCTCTCGCACCATCTCTGTCAGCCTTTAAGGGCCAGATTTGACCTGCAGTTCAGTTACACAAAGCACTGCAATTGCATGGCTGCAACATCAGAGACAGTTTAGTAGCTTGTGCATCTGCTAATTCTCTGGAGTCTCTGTAGCAGTGACAAGAAAAAAATTTGCGAATGTGAGCAAACACTCCCCATTTTCTGTGGCACACAGATCCAACAACACTGCTTCTGGAAAAAAAAAAGTTCATTGATTTAAACACCCATTACTTCCATCTTTCTTATAGCTTCACTGTACATCACGACCTCCAAAATGCGGAAGGACGCCAGCTAATACACCAGCAGCCCATCAATTTCAAGCTCATCTCCAGTCTCTGGTTCTCTTGCTTCAGCCATAGTGTTTCACTGTAACAGCCACAGTCCTGACAATATTGGAAACACTCCTGCATTGGTTAGAGCATCAGAGAGATATGCAACTGTCCTCCTGAGAACATTCAACAAAGGGCAATAAAAGTCAGACTTTTCTTGATAGATGTTTTCTAACTTGCCTGAAACTGGGAATTGAATATTTTGAACAGATTTTTTTTAAAGGCTTTTTTATTACACCTGTGGGAAGAAGCAATATCATAGGCATTATTTGTGATAGTGTTGCAGTATTTCTCTACTTGTTTTTTTTTTGGCCTGTAATAACTCAGTGTCAGCTCTGTGGCTGCATCAATAGGAAATTGTCGATTCAAGTTCCATTGCATAAATGACATAGAGTGGCCCAACATTTAAGTGCAGCTCTGAGAAAGTGCTCTCCTATTACACACATTTTCAGCCAAGATGTTAAACCAAGAACGTGCTTGTTCTTTAAGGTGTACAGAGATGTCATCAAATTATTTGACCTGCAATTTTCATCAGTGTCTTGGATTTGCCTCTTAACAGGTTGAACTTAAAACTTTCTAGTCGGTTATTGCATTTGTGGGATTTTGCTGTGCATAAATTACTCAGCAACTTCCGAACCGTTACTGTCCTTGAATATTTTGTCAGCAGTAAAGGACTAACATTTTTGAAGATGTGTGGTGTATAATTTTGAATCTAGTTAGTGACTGAATGTTTCAGCTAGTTTGGAAAAATAGAACATTCATCCATGTAGAATCTAATGTTTCTCCACCTTAGAGTCATATGGCACGGAAAAGGCCCTTCATCCCAACTCGTCCATGTTAGTCTCATTTGCCTGCTGTGACAGAATATAGGTAAGTTTTTGGGAGATAAATTGGGGCAGGGTTTGTTAGTGTAGTTCACATACAAACACTTTAAAACAGATCTTATTTAAAATACTGGAGCTCTGCTCATGCTAGACATGTTGGGGCCTCAGAGCCTTTGCAAAAACTTTGGAGAGTGCCCAAGAGACTTCACGAATGGATTGTTGTTTATAAAAAGACAACAAATGAAAGAGCTTGTCAGAGCCGCCTTCTGTCTGGAGGGGAAAACTTGCTGTTCTCAGAAGGTCATGTGGTTTTGCAAGCAGAAATAGTCAAGCAGGCTTTCTCTCAGAGAGAGAGAGAGAGAGAAAATGAGACACACACACACACACAGAGATCACTTCTACATTGTTACAGCCAGCAACAGCAGCTGGGACTGGAATAGGACAAGCTGGCAAGCTTGTGGAAGACCCCATTTGGAAGATGGGTTGTGAGTTCTTAGTTCAGCCTGGTCAAAGCCCTTGTGGTTCATGCAGGAGGAGAGGAGAGGACTGGCTGTCCAATGTTTCACTTGGAATAAGAGAAACAAAAAAGCACTCTGTGGTGACCAGAAAGAAAGGGGTTGTCATCTGGAGAACCCTGAGGGGGCAAGTTTCGTCAGCAAGACACTGAAGTGGCTGATGGAAGTAAATCAGTTGTGGCTGTCCTGGAACAACAAATCTCTCTCTGAAAACCGACAAGAACCTTCCTGAGCGGTAACCATTTACCTTTCAAGCCCCAAAGCCTGGTGAACTTTATAAATGTTAAATTCTGTGCACAGTATAAGAATTGCCTTCAACCAGTGAACTTGGAGGAATGAGAAGTGAGATTGGACTGTGAACCAAAAACTTTTCTGAACTTACACACACATTACATACACGTGTGCTTAGAATTAGAAGGGAGTTAAGATAGGTTAGTTAAGTCAATAGTGATAAGTTAAAGTGTAATTCTGTTTTCATGTTTAAAGATAATTAAAAGTAACTTTTGTTTAAGTAACCACTTGTCTTGGTGGATATCTTTTGCTGCTGGGTTTTGAGGTCCTCTGGGCTTGTAACACTGCATTTAATCCATATCCTTCTTATGCCTTCCCATCTATAAGTAATTGTACCTGCCTCTAGAGCTTTGTTTGGTAGCTTGTATGAGATAAGATTGCCCCTGACATGCCTCTCAGATTCCTCTTAAATCTCTCTCCTCTCTCCTTTAATCTTTTTCCCCCTCATTCTAAAATGACTTCGCTTAGGAAAGAGACCGTGAGCATTCACTTTATCCGTGCCTATGATTTTATGAATCTCCAGCCTCTTGGACTTTTGGAAATAAAGACTCAACTAATCCAACCTCTCGCAACAATTCGAGGCCTCCAGCCCCTGTAATATCCTTCCAATTTATTGATATCCTTGAATGAGAAACTTGGTTTCTGTACTTTCATTTACAGTACATTTTTATATTGGTGTGCTGTTTCCACACTTTATTTTCTGCCAATGTAGGTACCAGATGCTCGTTGATCAGACACTGTCAAGGGCATACCAGTGTAGTGGTTATATTACTGGATGAGCAGCCTGACCCCCAGACCATTGGTTCAGAGTATGAAATTGAATCCCACCATGGAAGTTGAGGAATTTATGTTGAAGAACTGAGAGAAAATATAAAGCTAATTTCAGTTAAAATCATGGATCTATTGGGTTGTTCTAAAAGCTCATCTGATTCAAGGAAATAGAATATTGTATTCTTATGACATTAGAGCCAGACTCTTAACTCATTTTCTGAACAGTAGTAATTGGGGATGGGCAAAAATTTCTCATATCGCCAGACTCTGAATAAATCAAAGATTTGTTGTACTGATTTTTGTAAAGATCTTTTTTGATTGATTCCATAAAACTTTCCATGGTACATCATAATATGCCAAAGACTTCTGACTTCAGTCAAAACAAGGTGATATCTATTGAAGGACAATATTTCTAAATGTACCACGTGAAGTTTATATTTCATGAGTATGCCAAAATTAATGCCAAGTTTTGAAACTATTGCAGACTAATATAACAAGAGATTAGGCTAGTATTTGTCGAGAAATTTATTTTAAATTGGTTTAATTTTTAATTTCTGTAAATAAAGTGATTAAATATATCTGCTTACTGTCATCTTCCTTGGCTCTCTTACTTGGTTTTCCTTTATAAGTTGTTATTTTGTAATATCTGGTTCTAAGAGGGTCATGTGGTTTTTCAAGGACTTTGGGAACATTCACCCTTTCTTAGATTTTCAGTAATAGCTTGTTTTTTATGCACACGAGATGTGTTGTGAGTTCATACCGTTCAAAGGAAATGGTGCAGAAAGATTATGAAGTGGTCAATTGATGAATTAAATCCTTTGGAAATGCTGAATTAATGGCAATACTGCCATATTAGACAATGCCAAACAACCAAATTCATTGTTTTTCCCAGCAGTAAGACCACCTCATCATCTGCTTTGCAGTTGAAAACTTGGTGGCAGTCGATTTGGGCCATATAATTATAAAATATATTATGCTTCTTGAAGATCCACCTTGAGATCTTGGTAATTTTTCCAAAATTACCGAGGATCGGCTATAATCACTCCTTATATGCTGCAGATACAACAACAAGCGGGAGTGAAGGATTGAAGTTGAAGTTGCAGCGTCCTTGAATTTATTCCTCACTGTATCTTTTTGGCTCAGGGCTGATGTATATAATACAACAATTGCTGTCATTGCTTTATCCAAAGATCAAAAAAAATTATGAAGATTCTCTTTGCCAGGATTGCAAATTTTTGCTTTTCTTTGAAAGGGGAAATCAGTGTATTTAAGAGGTCTATAAACTTCATAACTGATGGTAACATTATTATATTGTGCCAGATCATAGTGTCCAGTATGCACACTGGGACCCAGGCTACTTGATCAGCTTTTTTTCTCAGAAGATGTGTCAAAATCGCTCCTTAACCCTTCAGCCATCTGAAGGAAGAGGAGACAGAATTAACCAAGGATTGATCAAAATAACCCATTGCATGTTACAGATGCAGCTACAGGCATGAAGTGGATCTGTGCAAGCAGAGGTTTTCCCTCAGTGATGAAATCTAGGTTCCTGGAAAGTAGCCATGATTTGTTACCCACAAACCATCCGCTGTACCCTCCATCTTATTCTTGTAGATGTTGATTAGCCGACTGCTTGGGGAAAAGAGTTACTTACCCTGCAGGTTGAGTCTGGGTAACTCGAAAAGATGAGTGCAATACTGGCATTCATTTCAGGAGGAATAGACTGAGAGCAGGGATGTGAAGTTGAGGCTTCATAAATCACTGGTGAGACCTCACTTGGAGTAATGTGAGCAGTTTTGGGCTCCTCATTTAAGAAAAGATGTGTTGACGTTGGAGTAGGTTCAGAGGAGGTTCACAAGGATGATTCCAGGAATGAAAGTGTTATCAGATGAAGAATAATTAACGGCTCTTGATTTGTACTCGTTGAAATTTAGGGGAATGAGGGGGGTACCTCTGTCATGCCTTTCAACATTCCTTGAAAGAGTAGATGAAGAAAGGTTGTTTTTCAAGATGGGAGAGTCTGAATCTTGGACAAGAGGGCACAACTTTAGGATTGAAGGGCGTTCGCTTAGGACAGAGATGCCAGAGAAATTTCTTCTCTCCGGAGGGCAGTGAATCTGTTGAATTTGTTGCCACAACCGGTTGTAGAGGCAAGGTCATTGGGTGTATTTAATGCAGAGATTAATAGGTTTTTGATTTGCCCAGGCATCATGAAAAGTTATTTGAGGGGGGGATGGGGTGGCAGGAAAAGGCTGGGCAGTTGGACTGAGTGGGAAAATAGATCAGCTCATGATTGAATTGCGGGGTGGACTCAATGGGCTGAATAGCCGATATCTGCATCTATGTCATAAGGCACATGGCTGATGTCACTGCAACTTCCTAGAACCACAGCTGAGTGGTCATGAAATGAGAGTTGTGTCGTCAACTGATTTTGGAGGTCGTGCACTATTCATTAAATAGCATTTTGGAGGTGGAGGTACCTATTATTTTTATTAAGACAGACGTGTGTCATTCTACATTGCATGATCTTAATGCAAACTGGGTTGTTGCATCAGCTGCTTAACAGTAAGAATGAAGATTGCTGTAAAGAACATAGAAATGCTGGAGGAACTCAGCTGATCTAGCAGTGTCCATTGGAGGTAAAGAAATATTACCAATGGGAAGACTGCTTAGTACTTGTTTCAACCTGACAGGTTAGAGAGTTAATGATTTAGCTGTGATTTGGCCGAACACATGACGGATATCTCGGGTCATTGTATTCTTTCTTATTGGCGCTGCTTCATGAAAAAACATGGCAGCACATCACTTACTTTCTATCAGAAAATGGGCCATCATAGGTTCACATTTTGCATTCCTTTGGTACTGTCTTCCATGTGTCCAAGTGTGTCCTTGTGGTCCATGCACTGTCTCTCCAATGGCTGGTTTGAAGGCTGTTGATGACCAATCCTGGTTTCAGATTGCACCTCTCATTGCCAAGATTCAATTTATTATCATGGTAATAAAACCGTGTCCTGTTACATGAAATTTCTTTTTGCCTGCTTCAAGGCAGACAGATGCGCCACCAGCAGGAATTGCTTAGTGCCTCTTACTATCTTCCAGTCAGACTCACATTCAGAGAGAGAGAAGGAAAACAGAGTCCCCCCAGAGTCACCTAGTGTCCGTAGATTGACCTCCAGACTTCTGCACCCCCGCAGCCACACAGAGTCCAGTACAAACCATTGGCAACCTGAGCTCCAGATCCGAACCTCCAACATAGTCAGGAACCCATCAGCGTCCTCGGCACCTCCTCGCATCCTGGTTCTAACACCTGGTACCCCTTCAGCCAGTTTGAGCCAGTCTCCAGCAGTCCACAGCCCAATGCGAGTCTTCCAACAGCAGTCTCCAATGGATTGGTGGGATAGTAAGCTTGAAAGCTGCCATCATGAAAGAGGGCAGTACAGGATTCCCCTTGTTCTCTCCTACCACTTTACCAGCCTCTGTGTCCAACATGTCCTCCTTTGTCATTTCCACCATCTACTGTATGATCCCACAACTATACACATATTCCCCTTTCCTCCCATTTTGCAGGGCCCACACCCTCCATGTTTCCCTTGTCCTCTCCTCTACTCCCTCCCCACCAATTGTCCCCTTGGCATCTATCCCCATGACTGCAGGAGATGCTCCACTTGTACCCACACATCCTCCCTCACCACCATTTGGGGCTCCAAACACTCCTTCCAAGTGAGGCCAACATTTCACTAGTGAATCTGCAAGGGTCACCTACTGCATTCGATGTTCCTGTCATGGTGTACTCTACATTGGAGAGACCAGGGCACAGACTGGAAGATGACTTTGTGGAACATCTTGGCTCTGTCCGTTATGATAGCGTGGATCTCCCAGTGACCATTGATTTCAATTCTTCATCCCATTCCTTTTCTGACTTGTCTGTCCATGGTCTCATACACTGCCAGACTGAGACCACCTGCAAATTGGAGAAACTACATTGACTTCTCCGATTTCCATTTAAAATCTCCTCTTCTTCCCTGTCTCCCCACCAGCCACCCCCCCCCCCCCCCCCCACCACCACCACCAGCTCTGTCTGTCCTTTTTCCCTCTGTCATCAATTCTCACCTATCCTCTTATCATTTCCAATTAACACCTTTTATTGTTCTGGACTCCTCTCTTGGTCCGACTTCCCGAGCACTGCATTAGCAAAACTGCTGAGCTGCAGTTATCCACAGGTTCACAAAACCATCATGGCACCACTGAATTTTAAGTTCAGCACTTATTTTGTGGTTTCCGTTGCTTTTTGATTGGCCTTGTTTGATCTTGGAAACCAAGATCCACACACAGTCGAGTGCAATGTCTCATCTCATGTCCCCTGCATTTTGACATTGCAATTGGGCTTTCAAGAAGGTGAGCCAACTTTATAAGGATCTGAACATGTATATCAGTTACCCTCTTTCGGCAGCGCAATCATTGTTCTCATCCAAACTTGCCTGAATCTTCGTACAAACAGCGTCCAGGAAGGGCCAACTAAACACCATTTTCCTCCAACTATCATTGGTCCCCATTGATTCAGCACTTATCCTTCCCACCAAAGTTGAGAACATGAGGAAAAACATCCCTCCTCCCACCACCCATAACTAACTGGACCGCAGCTCTGTCCACATAACCTGGATGGTTTCACTCCAATCACACTATCTAACCTCAGAAAGATCATGTTTTCCATGAAACCTACAACCTGCCCCTTGATACATCCCTGAAGGATGTCTTTGACTTCACAGATGTGAGCATCCTCTCCATCACCGACAGCTTCCTCGCCGCTGGCTCTGTCTCAACCTGCTTCAAACGTGCAGTGGTGCAACCCCTCCTGAGAAAAAAACCCAACCTTGACCCTACTACTCCCAAAAATTACAGACCTGTTTCAAAACTTCCTTTCCTTTCCAAAGTCCTTGAAAAAGTAATACTTAACCAACCATCTCCTGACCTTAAAATAACAGAAACTTTTCAGTCATTGTACAAAATCCACGACAGCACTGAGTCGGCCGTATTGAGGGTATACAGTGACCTACTCCTCATCACAGACTCTGGCGGGGCTGCTGTTCTAATGCTCCTGAACCTCAGCGCAGCGTTCGACACCATCGATCATGCTATTCTGATAGACCGTCTCCAGCAGGAGGTCAGCATCAATGGCATGGCCCTGAGCTGGTTCAAATTTTATTTCACTGACACGGCTTTCGCTGTCAAGATAAGCAACTACACATCTGCCTCAGCCACCCTCTCCTGTGGGGTACTGCAAGGATCCATCCTTGGCCCCATTCTTTTCTCACTGTACATGCTCCCCCTCAGCCATATCATGCAGAAACATAGCATCTCCTTCCACTGTTATGCCGACAACACCCAGCCCCTAAAACCTGATGACCAGTTAAAAATCACCAACTTCAATTGTTTGGAAGACATAAAATGTTGGGTGGCCCACAACTTCCTCCAACTTAATGAGACAAAATCTGAGATCATCCTATTCGGCCCTCCCTAATTTCACCAAAAAGTTACATGACTCCCTAGGTAATCTATCCACTCTTGTTAAATCCCTTGTGGTGCTGTTTGATCCTGCCTTCAAATTTGACAACCGGATCAATGCTGTGGTGAAGGCTTGTTTTTTCCAGCTCTGAACCATTGTTAAAATAAAACTGGACTTTGAAAGGGTTATTCACGCCCTTATCTTCTCATGTCTGGATTACGCTAACTCTCTATACACTAGGATTAGCCAGTCCTCCCTATCCCACCTCCAATCGGTCCAGATGCTGCAGCTAGGGTCCTGACAGGTGCCAAGAATAGGGATCATATCACCTCAATTTTGGCTTCCATCCAATGCGGCTCAGAATCTACTTCAAGCTACTCCAATTTACATACAAGGCCCTCAACAACCATGCCCCACCACCCCCCCCCCCCAAATCTCCGATCTGCTTATGCTCTACTCCACTCCCAAGCACCTCAGATCAGCTACTGCAGGACGCCTGGCAGTTCCATGCACCAAACGCACATATAGGGGAGACCGGGCCTTCACAGTTGTGCCCCCCAATTGTGGAACAATGTCCCCCTGACAATTAAATTAGCCTCCTCCCTTAACTGCATTAAATCCAGGTTAAAAATGTACCTTCTGTCGTTAGCGTTTTAACATCTGAAACCCTTTGTACGTTCCTAACCTCTGACAGCATTGCAGTTGTGGACAATTTATTACATCTTAATCCATTGTTCTGTGAATAGTTGTACTAGTTTCAATCAATTTCCTTGGTCCGTACAGCACTTTGGTCAATGCAAGTTGAAAAAATTGTGCTATATAAATAAAGAACTTGAGCGTGACCTTAACAGTTAAATCAAGTCTTTTGCCAAGTATCTGAGCTGGTCACTATAAATGTAAGATTACATTTGGATCTTTTGTTCTCACTGAGATTGGAGGTTTCCTATCAGAAAGAAGAAAAGCCAGAGAGAGGATAGACTAGAAGAATTGTACTTAACATTTGTTCCGCGTGTGTTGAGAGGAGGAGCACATGGAAAATGAAATGAATGATTAGTCAGAAAATATCCCTCAGTAAAAGAGCAGATTGATGAGAAAGACCATAGAAGATGGCTACTCTTCTGTCCCTTGTGGTTATGATGGATACAAAAGACTGGGGACTTTCTCCTTCAAGATACAGAACTGAAGCATTTGTTCAACAGCCTGCTCTCATCACCTGGAAAAATGTGCAACACCTTTCCCAAGATGAGTATGGCATTGCTGAATTTGTGGAAATGTTTGGGTGATACCACAAACAAACATTGAGCAGGTTGAGGTGTGTACATGAATTTCCTAGACTGTCTTCAGCAGCTCTAATTGGTGTGGGTATAAAACACGTTACAAGTTGTCTGCTTGTTTATAGGCAGAACTCGATTTCTTCCTGATAAGAGTTTTGATTCTATTAAATAAAATTTTATCTTTTGTACAAATGGTTTATGAATAACAATTAACCTGTAGAGTTGATGGAAAATGCTCCAATATTTAGAAGATAATCAAATTAGTTGCGATTCACCAATTCCATTGTCGTCATTAAGAGTAATGTTTTGCTAAGTGCTGTAATGTAAATCCACAGAAGGATCTGGATTGCTTTTACCAGACTGAAATAAAATCTCTTAAGCTTGATGTTTTGACCGTAATTCAGGATAAGCTGGCATTTAAAATCTAATTTTATCCTGCATTCCATGTTGCACTTTCCACCAGCCGAGTGCATTTCAGAATGTCAATGGCCTGCTTATGGCCCATGGGTTTGATAGATATATTCAAATAAACTAGCTGTTCATGACTCTCTCTCTTCAATTTGGTGAATGGCATTTGAAGTTGCAATCGTCAAAATATGAATGTGATTTTACAACAAGTTGTACTTATCCCAGAAGAAGTTTTAATTTGAGTACTTTTTACTTGGTTAGGTGGTGGTGAGCTTTCTGGTGGATGTGCTTTTGGGAGGAGTTCCAGCATTTCGACCAAGCCAAAACCCAGGACAGATGTGCAACTTAGAAGTAAAAGCAAGTGCTCCCATGTTGCCCTTGTCACCCTTGGGGGTGATGAAATCATGGGCATGAGTGGTGTTTTCAGAGAACCTCGGGTATATTGCGTGAGGTGGTGGCACAGGGGATGTATGTTCAAGGTGGAAGATGAGGTGCTTGCCAACCTTTCTGTTGGAACTGCACTCATGCAGGCAAGTGGAAAAGGGGTATTCCATCCTGCTCCTGAGGCATCTTCCATTCTCTGGAAGGCTTCGTGGTAACAGAATACTATCCAGCTGTTGTTATCATTGTATTTATGTGGCTGGACCAGTTCAGCTCATGGTTAAAGGTGACTTGTGGCTATTGACTGTGAATGTCTATTATTTATCTATCTTATGTATTATTTCCTTTCATTTTAATTTAATGTTTTTTCAATGAAGCACCTGTTCTGCTGCAGCAAGAAGGAATTTTGGTTCATATGTACATTGTCCATTATTGATGACAATTAACTCTTTCATTGACTGTGAGATGCAAGTTGAGTTCTTTGTTGGAGCTGGCTGTTTGGTAAGTATTCCTTGCCGTTCAACAGCAATGTTGTCCATATTATGCCATGTGCAAGCAGGGACCGTCTCCGATGGTCATATAATCACCACACTCCTCGTTTTATGGATGAAACATTTGAAAGTGGTTGGTCTTAAAGAATTGCACTGATATCATTAGGGGGGCAGGGATAAATCATTTGGCTCCTTGAACCTGCCCATCCATTTAATAAGATCATAGCTGATCTTATTTTCATCTTGATTCCTCATTCCCACCTATGCACAGTATAGTTTCACCTCCCCCACCCCTGCTTCTAGTGCTTCTTTTTAATACAGACTTGAAGGTATTTAAAAATGCGGCTTTCAGCACCGTTTTGAGAAATCACTCCAAAGCTAAAACCACGATGATAAAATTTTGCCTCATCTTTGTCTTATGGATAACCCCCTTAATTTTAAACCATTTGAGATTTTCTCGTAAAAGGAAACATCCTCTCCCCTTCCAACATGCCACAGCTCCTCGGATATGTTTGTTTCAATCAACTTCGAAAACTTCATTATTGTTATCAACCTTGTAAATCTTCTCTGAACTGCTTCCGGTACATCCATATTCTTTCTTTAAGAAGGGAGCCAATCTTGTACTCAGTACTCCAGATAATACTTCACAAAGCTTTATGCAATTGATCCATCTCCTCCCTACTTTTCCATTGAATTCCTACAGATTGAAATGATAGCATCTCAGTCACTCTCTAGACTCACATGTGAGATTTTAGCAAATTATGTGCTGAGGTAGTCAGACTTCTCTTCATCTTAGCTCTGCAGATACTCACATCTGATCTTTACCTGAATGGGAATGTTCCCTCTGTACTTCAACACAAATATTGAGGTTTTGGGTAATCCTGGCACATGTGTGTGGTCACATGGGTTGAACAGCTTCCCATTAACTCTACTCCAGTAGGAACTGGGTTGGAGGTGGTGCAGTTGTAACCATCTCCATGAGCTTTTATTTTCCACAGTGTCCTTTGACGCTACTCTTCAAGTGCTTTCTAGAAATATTGGTACGTCCATTGGTTCCCCTTTATTCGTAGCACATGTTGCTTCAGAGAATTCTGGTTGAACACAATCTTCTTTTCACAAAACCATATTGATTTTAGTAAAAACACAATGGTGGAGAAACTCCGAGTAGGTCACACAGATTACTTTATTTAGCAATGATAAAGATACATAACCATTATTTCAGGCTTGAACCCTTCATCAAGGTATGAGCAAAATGTTGGCAGGTGTCTGAATAAAACATTGAGGGGAAGAGGCAGGGGAGGAGCCCAGGCTCACGGCCAAGTGGTAACAGGTGGATAAGGGAGGGAGGGCACTAGAAAAGAAAGGGGGAGGTGGGGGGCAGTTCCTTGAATGGAAAGGTAAAGGGGTGGGAAGAAAAGGAAACAGAGGAATAGGGAAGAGAGGGAAAATGATGAGTGGTCTAACAGAAATTGGAGAAGTCAATATTAATGCCATTTGATTGGACGATGCACAGACGGAATATCAGGTGTTGCTCCTCCATTTGACGGGTGGCCCTGCATGAGGCCATGGACAGAAATGTTGGCGCAGGAATCGGGTGTAGAATTGAAATGGTTGACCACTGGGAAATCCCAGTCATTGATATGACAGAGCAAAGGTGCTCAGCAAAGCAATCTCCCAGGCTGCGTCCCATCTCTCCGATGTAGAGAAGCCCATAACGACCACTCCGGATGCAATCGATGACTCCTGCAAGCCGCAGGAGCAGGTGCCAAGGGGCCTATTAATGGGAAGAGATGTGTGGAAGAGGGAGTCACAGATGGAGCAGTCTTTATGGAAGGTGGAGAGGGGAAAATGTGTTGGCTCACTTGAAAGGTCTGTTTGGGGGCCTGAATGGTGGTGAGGGAGAAGGTGTTGGCGCAAAAGTCACACTTCCTGAGGTCAGAAGGGAAGGTGCCAAAGAGGTGATCAGTGGAAATAGATGGGTGGACCAGCGAGTCATGCAGGGGAGAAGGGAAGATCTGTCCGGTAGTGGGATCATGTCGGTGATTGAAATGGTTGGGGAGGCTAGTGTAGTGGTAGGTGAGGATAAGGGGAACCCTGTTCTTGATGTGTTTTACTTCAATCACTGCATCTGTAGGCTTTGGTGTTTCACACCATTTTGAATTTGCCTGATTATCTACTATTTTTCTAAGTATCCTGCTATGTTATAATAACAGCCTCTAACAATTTTGTTATGAAAGATGTCAAGCTAACCAGTTGTATTTTCCTTATTTATCTCTTTCTAAATAAAGAAGTTACATTGCTATTTTCCAACTGAATGGAAGCACAATGAAATTTTGGAAAATTAAAACCAATGCATCAATTCAGATAGATTGGATTTATCCTGTCTCTTGTGTGATGGACCATGAGGTTACAGATCATAGCAGTGAACGTTTCCTCACAAATATCTGGTTTTCAGCTGACATACATGTATATCAAACCAAAAGTGAAAACACAATGCCGGAGAAACTCAGCAGGTCAGGCAGTGTACTTTGTATAGCAGAGATAAAGATACATAACCAATGTTTCAGGCCTGAGCTCTTCATCAAGGTATGAGCAAAATGTAGGCTGGGGCCTGAACAAAATGGTTAAGGGGGCAAGGGAAGAGGAACAGTCCCACAGGGCAGGAGGTTATTGGTGGATCAGGGAGGGAGGGCACAGCAGCAAACAGGTGGGGGGGGGGTAGCTTTGTGAAAGGAAAGGGAATGGGGTGGAGAGCTGGAGGAAAGAAAACAAAGATGGGAAAGAAAGGGAGAAGGCTAGCAGAAACTGGAGGTCGATGTGGATGCCATCTGGTTGGAGAGTGCTCAGGTGGAATATCAGGTGTTGCTCTTCCAATTTATGGGTACTCTTGATTTGACAATATATGAGGCCATGGACAGACATAACAGCACCAGTGTGGGGAACAGAAATGAAATGGTTGGCCACTGGAAAATCCCAGTCATTGATATGGGCAGAGCAAAGGTGCTCAGTGAAGCAATCTCCCTGTCTGCGTCCCGCCTCATGAGTTTCGGGGTTTGAATCCCTTGCTGTATGTAGGAGTTTTTACATTCTCCCCATGTCTGCGTGGGTTTTCCTCAGTGATTCTGGTTTCCTTCACCACTGGAAATGTACTGGGGGTGTAGGTTAATTGGGTGGCACGGACTCATGGTCAAAATGCCCTGTCACCATGCTATTTGTCTAAATTTAAAAAAGAATTTAAAGCATTTTTAAAAAATTTAAAATAATGTGTTGGATACGGAAGCTGGTGGGGTGTCAGGCAAGGACAAGGAGAATCCGATATTTTTTTTTTTTGCATCAGGGGCAGAGGGGACCAGGACAGATGAGCGGGAAATAGAGGAGATGCAGATAAGGGCTGGCTCCCAGTTCCAACCATTTGAATTCTGCATGTACTTCTTGTGACCAACTCCCATGCTGACATGTCTGTTCATGGCCTCGTGCACTGCCAAGCCAGCGCTAGCTGTAAATTGGAGGAGCAACACTTAATGTTCCGTCTGGGAGCTCCAACTGGATGGTGTTAACATCGACTTCTCCAGTTTCTGATAGCCACAGGCCATTCTTCCTCTCTTTCCCATTCCTCTATCCTTCCTCCAGATCTCTACTCCTTCCCTCTTCTTTGACAAAGCCACCCCCTCCCCTTGAATGCTGGTATGTCCTCCCTCCCTTACCACCTATTACCTCATGTCTGTGGGATTATGCTCAAGCCCGAAACATTGGTTATGTATCGTTATCTTTGTTTATAAAGTACACTCTTTGACCTGCTGAGTTTCTCCAGCATTGTATTTTTCACAAAACAAAAGAAATAGATGTTATTTTCCAGAGAGGGGGGCGACTACTCATTGAAAGTTGGGATTCACGCATCTTAACCTGATTGAAGTAGGCCCTCAAAAGTGACTGCATTTACATTGTATTCAACTTAAATTTAAATTTAGATGTAAAGTATGACAATAGTCCCTTCCCACCCATGGACTCATGCTGTCTAATCACATCCAATTAACCGCTAACTCCTGTATCTTTTGAAGGATGTCAGGAAACCAGAGTACCTGGAGGAAACTTACAGACAGCACCGGATTCGAACCCGGGTTGCTAGCGCTGAACAGCATTCCGCTAACCGCTACGCTAACGCTGCTGCCCTTCCAATATCTAATGCTATAGTTTAGATGTTTTTGACTCATCTTTAAGTGCAAAGGATTAAGAGAATATAACTGCTTCCCCAATAAATTGCTTTTTAGCAATAAACAAGGGTCTATGTGGCCAATGCCATAATTGAACTGCAATTATTGTAATCTTTTTACTCAAGCCAAACTTTTTGCTTTATGTGAGAAGTTTCTGGGATTGTGGATTTTTAAAAAATCCCATATTAACAGCAAGCAGACATTGCAAATCAAAATTATTGGAGGACCTGATTGTAAACTCTTCCATTTTCCATAACATAGAATTTTCCATTTTGTACTCTGCATCCTTGTGAAAATTCAAGTTGCCTTTGAAGACTTTAATCCAATTTGGGGTGAAGTATATCTCCAAAACTCTAAAGTACCATGTACTCTTTTCCTCTTCTCTCTCCCCCCCCCCCCCCCCCCCCCCAAATTAACTTTGCTATTCAATAACTAAGCACAGGAGAAGCCCAGTGCTCCTTGGGTCATACCAATGAGTTCGAAGCTAACTTCCTAGCTCGAGACTGCCCCCTCAGCAGTGGAAGATCTTCCCAAAGGAGATTTATCTGCCTCTTCTTTGAAGTAATGCCATATGAAAATGTCTTTGAGACCTCTGGGGACAAATGAATGTAATGTGATGGTTTTGCATATTGAGTGCTTGTTTCCTGCATACCCATTAAAATTTTGTAGAAGATCTGGTTTCTGAGTACCTCGGTACTATTTTGGTTATTGCGATGAAATATTGATTGAATTTCAAATGGCCGTGAAGTGGGAATATTAACTGCCTCCTTCACTTTTAAGTGAGTTGTATCATTTCATGCTGTTGATATCACAGTCTAATAGTTCTTAATATTCTTGGTTTTCTGTGGTTATTCCCTGTTGACTTTTCGACGGAAGTGATTGTCAATATCTTGGAACAAACTCTATTGAAAATTGCAAGGGGTAAGATGCTTTTCTGCAATTTGAGTGTTATACATGTACATAGTTCAAAGAAAAATACTTAGAGTTTAAATTCTTGTGCGAGATATTTGGCTTCAAGTAATCATACTCCAGTTGCCAGTAGTTTTTTTAAAAATTAAAGCTTTTTTTAACTACTGTTTAGAAAGGTTGTAGTCAAGATATGACAGTCCATTCTCATCTCTGCCCACCCCTATCTCTGACATGTATTAGTCAGTTCCAGGTTTCCAGCCCAAAGCCTGTACATTCTTTACCTGATTATTGACCTTGTATCCTGCCTTTTGTTATGCCGACTGAGCAACAACAAGCAACTAGGTTTCTTTTTCAAATTTTTCCAGAAAAGTGTAAATGGAAAGGAGAAACTTAAGCTAAATGGCATAAGGATGTTCGGCACTGAGATTTTTCAAAGAGATGTGCAAAGCTTTTAAAATTACATTTCTTGGTCCTAAATGATTTCCAGATATGATCTTCAACTGCTGCAGGTAGCCAGATTTTGTCTCCCATACTCCAAGTGATGCTGATGTAATTCTATCCGCAGTTGTTTCTATATACTCCACTTGGCAGCTGGTAGTGATAGACTTTGCCTGGCAACCACCTGCAGTGCTGCAGAGATGAATTACATCTTCGGCAACAACACCACACTGTTGTACTCGCGCCCCAAAAGAGGCAACGCCAATGCTAGCCTGAATTCTACTGGGCTGAAACTGAAGCAATGTGCTAAGAGAAGTTCGGCCGATGAGCTAAACTCACGACAGAATGAAGCGGAATCTACGCGCTGGCAGGCGGTTCTGGCATTTTTTACCCGCAGGCACTACTTTGTAGACTGTTTTTCCGCAGGTGACAGTTGCACTCAGGTAAAGCTGTGCTCAATCTACATTTCATAAGGAAAATAATTTGGAGTACTTTTGTATGGTAGAAACCGAAGGAAATTCTTCAACTTCTTTTTCTTTGCTGAAGTAGGAAAATGCCCTAAAATTGCCCTAAAAACCTGGTATGATTTTACTTTTCTGCTGTGACGCACACGTGGAGTCTGAGCTTTTTCTGTTTGGCATATATGAATGCAATAGTGTCTGATGAATGCCTGAATTTGTGCTTGCTCTGTCCTCGCTTCCTAAACAATACCTGTCATTTCTGGTAAATTAAATTGTGTTCTCAAAGGATGCTCGAGTAAATGGCCTTATTGATTTAGATTGGGTTTTATTTGACTGTTCTTGCATTTCAACAAATATATTGGACTTGCTTGTGCACTCCTTAATGCACTACATAATTACATATTTTGTTTCCATTATTCACAATATAAATCATTGAAATTGTAGCTTGATAATAATGGCTTCATGCATTAAATTGATATTAATACATGCATTCCTTGGTGCTGTTTTTGAATTTAGCTTTTTCTCATAATTTCTGTGGAGCAGAAACGTGTGCAGCAATGTGCATGAATTAGAGATGACAATTGTGGCAGCCATTTGGTTGAAGATTCTTTGCTCCTTGCAAAATTAGTGATAAATATTTTATCAAGTTGCAGAGCCTCCCGGAATAGGTTTAAAGTTAAATGCAAAAACAATGATTTCAGTCCGTACTCAGTGAGCTCTTGTACTGCAGCATGAGGCTATTTTAGTTACAATCAGTTAGAACCATGGTCACATCGCTTAGCTTCTACCTGCTTGGAAAGTTAATCTTGTTAACTTCTGCCTGTTTGGAAAAGTAATAGACTTCTTTGACTTGGGTTCTGCACATACTTGTCTGTACCCATTCTGGTAGAACCAGCATCCTAAATTTTAAAATTACAGGAAATGAGAAGACGATGTTTGCTTTCAATGTAAATTACATGGAGCTTTTTAAGTTCCATTGGGATCAAACAAATGTTTGCATCTTTCATTACAGTGAAAACCAAGTTTTTTTGTGACTCTCCATTGCTTATTGTAAGTAGCGTATACAGAGCCGTTGTCATACCCACACTCCTGTTCAGCTCCGAATCATGGGTCCTCTACCGGCATCACCTACGGCTCCTAGAACGCTTCCACCAGCGTTGTCTCCGCTCCATCCTCAAAATTCATTGGAGCGACTTCATCCCTAACATCGAAGTACTTGAGATAGCAGAGGCCGACAGCATCGAGTCCACGCTGCTGAAGATCCAGCTGCGCTGGGTGGGTCACGTCTCCAGAATGGAGGACCATCGCCTTCCCAAGATCGTGTTATATGGCGAGCTCTCCACTGGCCACCGTGACAGAGGTGCACCAAAGAAGAGGTACAAGGACTGCCTAAAGAAATCTCTTGGTGCCTGCCACATTGACCACCTCCAGTGGGCTGATATCGCCTCAAACCGTGCATCTTGGCGGCTCACAGTTCAGCGGGCAGCAACCTCCTTTGAAGAAGACCGCAGAGCCCACCTCACTGACAAAAGACAAAGGAGGAAAAACCCAACACCTAACCCCAACCAACCAATTTTCCCCTGCAACCGCTACAACCGTGTCTGCCTGTCCCGCATCGGACTTGTCAGCCACAATCGAGCCTGCAGCTGACGTGGACTTTTACCCCCTCCATAAATCTTCGTCCGCGAAGCCAAGCCAAAGAAGAAGAAGACAGAAATCACTTCATCTTAACAGGGTATGCCATATTCCCAAATCATTGAGGCATCTCACAGTGAAGGTGAAATTGCTGTAGCAAACTCTATCAGATTTTAGATTGATTTATCATCAGAACACATATACATGACATCAGATATAACCGTGAGATTCTTTTTCCGGTGAGCAAGGCGGAATCTCCACTTATTGGCACTGCAAAAAAACTGTACTCAAGAAGATAGGTCAACTTGTAAACAAAAAAGAAATGTAAACAAACTGAAATTCAGAGAGGGAAAAAAAATCAATAAAAGCAGGAGTCCTTGAGTCTCCAATTGCGTTTGTTGTTGAGGAGTCTGATGGTGAAGTGAAGGGAGCTGTTTCTGAACCTGGTGGTGTGAGTCTTATTACACCTGTTTCACCTCTTTCTTTTTACCTTTACCTTTTTACCAATGGATGAATTAAAGGATTTGTATCATTCCACTACATTTCTGCGCCATACACTTTATTTTAGCAAGTTCCTTCAAGTATGTTTTTTTTAATTTACCCTTGCTGTTAACACCATGAAAATCTCCAAGTCTGGATTTCATGTTTCTGGTGACTTTAGAATGCTGACACGGCAAGCAGGGTCTCGGTCGACCGGTGGAAGTGTCGCAAACTAGTGCTTCAACTGAATCACCAATTCACAAGTTTTTCAAGTCGTGTCATGATCAGCGTTGATCCAGCGGTATTGGATGAAATCGTCATCAATGTGCTGTGTACAAATGAGGTCATCTCTTGTGGCTGCTCAATAGACACTACATAAACAAATAAAAGGACACTTGTCTTCAGCACAAAAGGAGTCAACTTTTTAGTTTTTCAACATCCACCTTCTTCTTCCCAGAATCCTCTCTAGCACCACCCCCTGCCTCTCCCATTTCACTCAAACCCCACAGGTGATAAAAGTATGCACCTGCGACAGATAACCCTTTAGACCAGAAACAATATTGATTTCTTCAATCAGCAAGTGTTGAATCTGTAATCACACATGTCTGTGGAGGCTGTCATTGGGTATATTTAAAGCAGAGGTTGACAAGTTCTTGATTAGTAAGGATATCAAAGGTTATGGGGAGAATGCAGGAGAGGGGAGATGAAAGGAAAACTACATTAGTCATGATTTGAACAGGACAGATTTAATGGGCTGAATGGATTAATTCTGCTCTGAGCCTTAGAATTTGTTGCAGGGGTCTACAGCTGCAGATTCATAGAACTTGTCCCTGACAAAGTATAAAGAAAATTAGGGGGAGATGGTGGAGGCAAGGTGATCATGGTTAAGGAGAATTTCCATGTGAAGTCCAGAGGAGTAGGTTTCTTGACGTTAATATTAAAAAAAAACGCAAGTTATTTACCAACCCCTCTTAATTCAGGTCATTTTTGCTGTCAGATTGCGATTATGTTGGTTGTGCATTATGGCTCAGAGCCGAAAGATTGTTGGGTCCAGTTCTGCACCAGAAACTCGGGCACAAAAATGCAAGCTGATGCTGAGTTGTCACACTGGGAGTATTTCACGATGACATGAAGTTCAACCAAAGGTCTGCCTAGATGTTCAAGAGTTGTGCTTTACTGTTTTGAACAAAAGTAAGAAGACCATCCCTGATTTATCTGTCAGAATTTATTCCTCTCTCACCAAAACATATCTTAATATCATTGTTATCTTAGTTTTGTGAAGCTTACCCAGTAGAAACTGACTGTATTTCCCACATAATACTGTTTACCACACATGGTATTCGGTGAATTTAAAATAACTTCAGATTGGACTGGGCAAATACGTGAAAGGTTCTGTATAAATTGAAATCCTATTTACCTCACCTTCTGTTCTAAAAGTGAAATCCAATAACAAGCGTAAGCAGAAACATGTCATTTGAACTTTGAGCTGTTAATTTGATCTGAAATATGCCATATGTCGAGATTTCAATTCAATTCTCATCAGCCATTCAGTGCAGGTTTGATGGGCCAAATGGCCTGTTGCCTTGCTCAAACTGCAGTTATAGCAATGTCTGAAAAATGGTCTGCTTCGCAAATGTGTAATCTAAAATGAAGTGAACAAAACTTTTAGATAAATCAGGAAGCATGTACTTTACAATAATGATTTTTTTTTAGCAGTCTTTTCTGTGCGTTTTAATAAAAGATTGTAATTTGTCCCAGTGAATTGTAATTCACCTGTGTCACCTTTGCATGGAATTCAAATTATTTAATTTCAGGTTTAGCATCTTATTGCTTGGATAAGAAAACCAAATTTAACAGCATAAAGGTAGGGAGTTGCAGAAATGCCAGCACCCCAAGAAAATGTGCTTTTGTAAAAAAAAAACTAGTCTTCTTTCTCAGTTTATGCTCATTACTTTACATTTCGTTGCTGTAGCAACACAAATCCTGATTCGAAGTATGAGTAAATTATTCATTTTAACTTTTAGAAACTCCTTCCACCTATCAAGAGCACTCATTGCTAGAATGCAAGGTGTTAGAGTTACTATTTTAAGGCTTTTTTATTGGTGCATTATTTTTAGTTTATCTGGCTATGTAATGGGGCTTCAGTTCTCCACTTTCACTTGATTGATTGCTTCACAATGTTTATTAAAATTGGGTATATTGCAGCTTGTTTACTCATTTTTAGCCTCCCTCCCTCACCTCACTACACTTTTTCAATATATTTATAACTCAGCATGTTGGACAGGTGCAAGGACTGGAGGGGAATGAAGGGATATGATCTGGGTGCAGGCCAGTGGAATGAGGCAGAAAAATTAGTTTGGCACAGACTAGAAGAGCCTATTTCTGGGCAGTCGTGTTCTGTGGTTGGCAAAATAGCAAGAGGAATCATTTATAGTTCTAGAACAAGTTATGAGAAGTTAAACTCCCATAAGATCCAGTGCTTTTATCATTGGGCAATTTTTTGGCGATAAGACCAAAGTTGAAATTGATTTTTCTCCTAAAGGAATTTTTGAAAATGCATTAGCAGTTGCAAGAAAGTGTATAGGAGTGACATGGACATCAGATTCCCATTTAGGAATGGAAAGATGGCATGCAGAAATATATAGTTGTGTGTCTCTTGAGAAAACTACATATAATTTAAGGAATAAATATGATGTTTTTCTGAAAATTTGGTGTCCACACTTACATAAAGTAGGTATGAATTTATAAAGAGCTTTCCCTGAATCTTACTAACTCCTTGGGATAAATAAATGATGAGATTGAAGGCAAAGTTATGTGAATGGTGGTGATTTTTTGGTAACCAGGTTTGTTTTTTTTCCCCTTTTCCTAACTTTTCTGAATTTTTGTTTCTATCTTTTTTCTTTCTTTTCTCTTTTTATTTTGGGGATTATTATTTGAGGGGAGGGGGTTGGTGGGGTTTATTGGGGTATAATTTATAGCATGTATAACTGATTTAAATATATAATTGTCATTTTCTGCATTTGGATACTAATACATCTAAGAAAATTTTAAATAAAATATTAAAAAAGGAATAATTTATAGTTTCATTGGTACTTGTATTATTGAAGATGACTTTTAGTTAAGGAGTTTTTATTTTTGACAAAATACCAGTTCAACTGCAACAAGCAAGGTTTGGTTCATTGTACAAGGTATGTGACAATAAACTCGTTGCAATGTTAAACCTATACAATATGGTCAACTCGTGATTTGGAGAAGTTAGCATTCCTTGAAGAAGGGTTCAAGCCCGAAATGTCAGTAGTATATCTTTACCTCTTATGGATGCTGTGAGACCAACTGAGTTCCTCTGGCAGTTCCGTGCATTTTTAGCATTTTGAATGTACATGGGTAAAAGGTTTTGGCTTAAATATTAAAAAGGTTTATTTAATATTTTAAAGGCTCTTAATACTGACTTTGCCAATCAAATCTTTAAAAAATATATTGAAATAGAAGTTGCAAGTTCTTTGAAAAGAATAAATTGCAACCGAGTTCTGTATCATTTGGAAATTATTTTGAATTGGAGCAGATACACAGGTTTATCTGGATGCATCACAGCTTGGAATGGAGTGAATGGAAATTGCAGAGAGTTATGAATGAAGCTCAATCAATCAAGCAAACAAACCTCGGGAGGAGGGTGGGTATTAGTGGGGAGGGAGAGGGAGGTTGGGGGGGGTAGGGTGTACCTATATAATTTCAGTATATATATTTATTATAATCAATGTTATTATGGATTTAAAATTTTTTAATAAAATATGAAAAAAACAAACCTCTCTGCAAGAGAGGAGATGACCTGTTTAAAAGACAACACCCCCTCTGGCAACACTGCCTTTTCCTTCCTCCTATTGAACAGATGATGCTTGAATTTGCAAACCTGCACCACCATCTTTTGAGGACAGTTTCTTCCATGTAATTATCAGAATGGACCAGTCAGCAGTCAAACGATGTTCCCCTTGTGCTGTTTTTATTGAAATTTTGCTCTGTAATACCAGATTCTGTACTTTTTTACTTTGTATGAACTGTTGTACTTAAGAATGGGTTCATTTGCAAGGAAGCATGCAAGGAAAGTTTTTTTCTGTCTCGCGGTTCACAAGACAAGAAACAATTCAATAAATTGTGACATTTCCATAAAAGATCTCTAGAAGCAATTTCAAATGTTGCTATGGTACTGCCACTGTTGTCAGTGTGGGGCTAATTATGTTGTTTGCTCAAATCCTCATGACATCCATTCATAGCATTGCATTAAGATGCTGTTAACATGAGAAAAATATGACAAGATTTTGAGAAATGCTGGTTTGATTGAATCAAAATGTTGGCGTCATTGGTAAAGGTTCCTTTATTGTCACGTAATACTATATTTAGAATGTAACATACATGAAACTCTAACTTTTATCTACCGTAAGGAAGATAGAGAGTCGCCACTTTGTCCAGCGCCCCTCACAGAAATGAGGTCCCAGCAAGTTCCACCTGAGCTTTTAATGATGCTTACTCTCCTCTTGGAGTCTTTCAGAATGGTGACCACAGATGTCTGCCATTTGCTACCACAGTGCTCACATCACCGTATTAGCATTCATACTTGTCAAGACTCTCAAATGCAAATTAAATGTTCATCCACGTGTCCGAGAGCTGGAGCCGATTAAATATTCTGCTTATTTTCCATTAATTCTGTCCTTGCTGAACTATTACCATCTTGTCTCCCTTAGTCTTCATCTTTGTTTTGATGCCAAGGTGTATTTTTATCTTGAAGTTCTTTTGTTCCACAATCCCCATTCAGCTCCTAGAAATGTGTTTTGCATGGAGGGGAATCTGCTGGTCTTCACATTCTGAACTCTGATTTCAGGCCTACTGATGTGGCTGACGCCTTAACTCTGCTTTGAAATGATCTGGAGGGAAAGGAGCTAATGCTTGGTATGAACAGTAAATGCATTATCAGTGTTGCCCACAACCCAGAAACAAATAAATTATGCTTTGCTCCTTTCACTTTAAACATTCCTTATGTTTCAGACCACCAAAATTTTGGTGAAGCCCACTTTTGCGACCAACCTATTTCATTGCAATATATCCATCATTTTAGTGCATTTTTAAATTGTGTCCCTTTACCTCTTATTTTTATACAATATAACATTGCTGTTATTATAGACTTTCTTAATGTTATGTTCAGCTTTAGTCCATTTCACTGAAATCCACTGAAATGGACTAAAACCATTTTCAATTGCATAGTGGATGGTCTATTGAAACATAGAAACATGGAAAAATAGGTGCAGGAGTAGGCCATTTGGCCCTCCAAGTCTACACCACCATTCAATATGATCATGGCTGATCAGTACCTGGTTCCTGCCTTCTCCCCATACCCCTTGATCCCCTTAGCCACACGGGCCAAATTTAAACTACTCTTTAAATATTGTCAAGGAACCGGCCTCAACTACTTCCTGTGGCAAAGATCTACCACCCTCTGAGAGAAGAAATTTTTCCTCATCTCAGTCCTTTGTGACCCCCCCCCCCCCCCCGGTTCTGGTTTTTCCCAGCATTGGAAACAACCTACCTGCATCTAGTGTTTCTAATCCCTTAAGAATTTTATATGTTTCTATAAGATCCCGCCCTCAATCTTCTAAATTCCAGAGAATGCAAGCATAGTCCATCCAACCTTTCTTCATATCCAAGTGCTTCCATCCCTGGTATCATTCTAGTGAATCTTCTCTGCACCCCCTCCATGGTGAGGATGGCCTTCCTCAGATAAGGAGACCAAAACTGCATGCAGTACTCCAGATATGGTCTCACCAAGGCCCTGTACAGCTGTAGCAGGATCTCTGTACTCCTGTATTCAAATCCTCTTGCTATGAATGCCAACATAGCTTTCGCCTTCCTCACCGTCTGCTGCTCCTGCAGGCCCACTTCAATGACTGATGCACAGCAACACCCAAGTCTCTCTGCATCTCCCCTTTTCCTAAACAGATACTGTTTATATAATAGTCCTCTTTCCTGTTCTAACCTCCAAAGTGGATAACTTTGCATTTATCCACATTATATTGCATTTGCCATGTCTTGGCCCACTCGCCTAACTTGTCCAAATCACTCTGCACCCTCCTAGCGTCCTCAACACAGCCAACCCTGCTATCCAGTTTTAGTGATTTGCATGATAGAATAGTAAAACCTGTGAGTGGGGTGGGAGGAGAAGTGGGGAGGTAGGTGAAGCAGGGGATTCAACATAAAGTTATTTTACTCTGGGACCTGAGACTAATTGGCACTGAACTTGTTACTGAATTCAAATAAGCCACAAGGGTAGCTGGAGTGGAAAATAGAAATGTCACACTGGTGCAGAAAGGGCACTCCTTTGAGATTGAAGTTACCGTGCATTGCTGAAGCAGAAACATATTCTTTGTCTCTAAAACATCTCGCTCATGCCCTGAGAATTGTTGCTTTTATTACCCCCTGCGATGAGGGCTCCATTTGTCCCTTACATCATCTGTTGTTCAGCTTATGGCATTTAAAATTAAAGATCCTTTGTAATGAGGAAAGAAATCAAGCAATCAAATGTTATTTATCATACTTTTAGAAAAAAAATTGCATCTTTTTCATTTGATTACTGCATTGAGTATTTGATAACATGTTAAAATACCTTCCAAGAAAGATAGTATCTATCATCTTTGGTTCCATTTAAACTTACTTCCACTTCTCTACCTTTTACCATTTTTAAGCTACTCCCTGTGAAAAGCATTTCACATTCTGGCCTTCTGCCATGTTAAGTAATTTCATCAAATCCTTCTCTTTTGTTACTTCAGTGATACTCTTCAATGGTGAAAAAATTCACCTAGTTTCTCATAATTTCAAAAAGAAATCTGTTACATCATCTCTTCAAGATCTTTTGTTCTTCCTTCTGTTTTAGTAAATATATTCCTATTCCAGCTTTAGTTTTCCAAGTTTTAGAATTAGCCTACTAACAATCTACTAAACAGGAGTAAAACATGAAATTCTGCAGACACCATGATTGAAGTAAAATCACAACCCTGGAAAATCTCAACAGGTCAAACAGTGTAAATTATATTGCTAAAATAAAGATACATGACCAATGTTTCAGGCATGAGCTCTTCATCAAGGTCTGGACAAAGTGTAGGCAGGCACCCAAACAAAATATCATCTACAACTTCAATGCACTTTCATTATGGGAACCAAAAGCAACTTTCAGAATCTTAAGACTGAGGAATCAAAGTTCTTCACTCCTGCAGTTATGTGCAAGATGTAAAACACTGTTCACCCTGACTGTTGTTTATTGTGCATTATGTTCTTTAAGGAGGCTAAATTGTGAAAATAGTTTCTTGTTTTAAAATGCATCTATTATTACTGTCTCCTCATAGCAGGGATAAACTGTTTGCTTGATGGGTAGGAGCGGAATTTCCCATGTGGAAACAACCAGACTGGAGGCACATTATTCCTCAGAGACAGGGTCAGGTGCTTGAGGAAGAATTGAATTTTCAGAGTTCATGTTTATTGCCAGATTACTTGCATGATATCGCAGACAACCATGAAATTCCTTTTCCTGTGGTTGAGGCAGAATTACCACTTATTGGTGGTGTACAAAAAAAAACTGTACACAGCATATACATGTAAACAAATAAAGAAATGGAAACAAACTGACTGGCCATACTGAGAGAAAAATAAATATCAGTGTGCAAAAGCAAGAGTTCTTGAGTCTCTAATTGAGTTTGTTGTTGAGGAGTCTGATGGTGGAGGGGGAGCAGCTGTTCCTGAACCTGGTGGTGCAAGTCTTGTGGGTCCAATACCTCTCTCCTGATGGTAGCAGCAAGAACAGAGTGTGTGCCGGTGATGTGGATCCTTGATGATTGTTGCGATTGCAGCATTTCCTGTCAATATTCTCAATGGTGGGAAGTGTTTTGCTTGTGATGTCCTGGGCTGTGTCCACTACCTTTTGCAGGGCCTTGCGCTTGTGGGTATTGGTGTCCCATGGCAGACTGTGCTGTAGCCAGTCAGCACACTTTCCTCTACTCATCTGTAGAAATTTTCCAAGGTTTTCAGTGTCGCACCAGAACGTCACAAACTCCTGAGGAAGTAGAGGTGCGGATGTGCTTTCTTCACAATGCCATTAGTGTGTTGGGTCCAGGAAAGATTCTCCAAGATAGTGACTCCTAAGAACTTAAATTTGCTCACCCTCTCCACCTCTGGTCCTGCAATGATCTCTGGATCGCAAGCCTCTGGTTTTCCTTTCCTGAAGTCAACAATTGGCTCCTTGGTTTTGGTGACATTGAGTGCAAGGTTGTTGTTGGTGACTCAATACAACCCTCTAATCTTACATTGAAAATTATGCATTCTGGATAATTGTTAGCTTTTATCCTTTAAAGAATGGTTATTATTAAAACCTTAATCAAACCATTATTTGCTCAACTATCACTGCCCACTACTAAGTCCAAACTGGTTTAAAGGCTTTATCTCCACTTCAGGTACATCTTAGAGGAGTGTTGGTACTGCCATATACTTCCATGGAGATGGACAGTCCTCCCCAATTTTAATGTCAGTTTCCCACCCACCCAACTAAATCGCACCCTCCTGTTCTACCTTGGTATGATGAGAAAGATTGTTATCAACTAAAGCTACCAGCTTCTGCTTTTCCCTCTCCCATAATACCTCTCTTGGTGCCTGCCACATTGACCACCGCCAGTGGGCTGATATCGCCTCAAACCGTGCATCTTGGCGCCTCACAGTTTGGCGGGCAGCAACCTCCTTTGAAGAAGACCGCAGAGCCCACCTCACTGACAAAAGACAAAGGAAGAAAAACCCAACACCCAACCCCAACCCACCAATTTTCCCCTGCAATCGCTGCAACCGTGTCTGCCTGTCCCGCATCGGACTTGTCAGCCACAATCGAGCCTGCAGCTGACGTGGACATTTACCCCCCTCCATAAATCTTCGTCCGCGAAGCCAAGCCAAAGAATATAATTCTATTGCTTCTTGGTTCGTCATTCATTATTTGCCAGAATTCTCCCCGACCGAGTGCAGGAGCTGCCTTGCTGCCATTTTATATCAACTGAACAAGATATTTTGGTCTTGATTGTTGACAGTTGGAATCTATTACAATTCTAATGCAAAGCTATCCTCCAAAAATCACTCTTTTTTTTTGTTGCATTCCTACACCCTAAATTCTGACAGTGGATTTGATTAAATTGTTGTTTAGTGATTTATTTTTCATTTCCCACCCACCAGTCCACATTTTTTTTCACATTAGGAGGGCGAGAGTAAACTCATTTCAGGGAACCCTTCCAGTAAGTTTTTTTTTGCTCGGCATAACTTTGAGAAAAAATTGAGGGAAATATTTAAGGAGGAGGTTTGGATAACTTTCCACATTTTAACACCTGAACCCCCCTCTGCTGCATATACAATTCGGGTTGTGCGAAGTACAGTGGGTTGTGCCATTTGGCATTGACTATATTACGTTGAGTGCTTGGTTCCATGTTTTTTTTTTCTCTCCGCTCAAAGGACTGGTTGCTGCTTCCCTGAATGTAACACCTTGAAACTTTCATGGATGTCACCTTGCTTCTGCTTTATTGGAATCGTAAGAGATTTGAGTCGTGTCCGTTGGTTGAACTGGAGATTTCGTCATCTGTCTGTGTCATGTTTGAATAAGTAAAACAAATGTTTTCAAATGGCTTTGACCAAATGTGAGTCACATTTGGCCTAACTTAATTCTGTAAGCTTCTATGGTAATATTCTTTGGCTTGGCTTCGCGGACGAAGATTTAAGGAGGGGGTAAAAGTCCAGGGATGAAAGCGCTCTAATGGATGTTGAGGATGGAGCGGAGACAACGCTGGTGGAAGCGTTCTAGGAGCCGTAGGTGATGCCGGTAGAGGACCCATGATTCGGAGCCGAACAGGAGTGTGGGTATGACAACGGCTCTGTATACGCTTATCTTTGTGAGGTTTTTCAGTTGGTTGTTTTTCCAGACTCTTTTGTGTAGTCTTCCAAAGGCGCTATTTGCCTTGGCGAGTCTGTTGTCTATCTCATTGTCGATCCTTGCGTCTGATGAAATGGTGCAGCCGAGATAGGTAAACTGGTTGACCGTTTTGAGTTTTGTGTGCCCGATGGAGATGTGGGTTAAATGGGTATTTAATGAGCATCTCATTGGATAGAGTGTGGTTGGTAGTTGTCCCAAATGGATTGCTTTGAGATCAAAGCAATTAAATACTCATGTCCATTAGAGTTGACAAATTAGGATTTTTCCCTAATTTTCAGTGTGATTTTATGATAGTGAGGGTTTTCATCACTTAATGAAGCAAACTGCACACCATCTGCTTCTGGTTGATCACCCAAAACAGACTAGATAAGCGTCTACTTTAAAAAAAAATTATGTTCCTCGATCCAATCTGTTGACACTTTTTTCTCGTTTCATGGCAGTCAGACTTTTCACACTTTGGCAAGAACTCAAATTTTCCGTTAATTGAAGAGCTGCAAAGGTTAAAAGGTCTGACAGCAAAAATAGGCAGTTTACTTCAATAATGAAAAGTTTTAGGTCAGCAAAATGTTTGGTCTTATCACCAATAACTTGAGTGAATTGCTCCTGAGTGTGCACGTAAACTGATCAACAAGCTAATAGAGATACTTGAAATGATTATGGAACCAAGTTTGGAGTGATGTTTCAGGTTCATTTTAATTTGCCTGGAAAAAATCATGTGAAAATGTTGTTTCTATTTCTGATATGTTTCTCTTTGGCTTGGCTTCGCGGACGAAGAGTTATGGAGGGGTAAATGTCCACGTCAGCTGCAGGCTCGTTTGTGGCTGACAAGTCCGATGCGGGACAGGCAGACACGGTTGCAGCGGTTGCAGGGGAAAATTGGTGGGTTGGGGTTGGGTGTTGGGTTTTTCCTCCTTTGTCAGTGAGGTGGGCTCTTCAAAGGAGGTTGCTGCCCGCCGAACTGTGAGGCGCCAAGATGCACGGTTTGAGGCGATATCAGCTATATATAAAAATAGACGGCAAAATTCAGATGTTAACTGGTAGTTCAGTGGCAGCATCCTTGCCTGGGAAAAAAAAAGATTTGAATGTCAATTTGTCAAAGGTCAAAATGCAGTTCGGACTGCATCTCTGGATGTGCAGTTTTGTGAACAAATCAGAGTTTTGACCACTTGTTCAAATTTTGTGAGAAATTCCCAAAACCTTTTCAAGACTATCATTTTCAGATTAATGATCCTACCAACGATTATGAAACATCTTGACCCTATAAGTTGAAACCCATGGTGTGTGAATTAGCAGGCAAATTTGGCAATGCAAAATATTTCAAAAGTAATCAGTTGAGGTATTTTCAGATATCCTTTCAAAGAAGTCTGTGGAAATTTAGCATGTTTTCAAGTCCTCCATCGAACTTTTACAAGTGACCTGTGGAAAGTAAAGTGATTGCATCATAGTCTGGTTTTCCTGGTAATTTGAGTCCTCAGGAACGCAGAAGGCTTGCGGGTAACAGCAAACATAGCTGAGTTCATCTCGGGCTTGACCTCCCATCGACTGAATGCCTCAAGAAAGCAGATAGCATCATAAAGAACTCCCATCACCCGAGAGCACTCCAGAGAGCACATTTAATACAATAATAATCAAATTGAGATATTGAGTTAACATTTAGAATAGCTGGTCTGCTTTATTGTTGGCTGTTACAGTTTGTTAAATGAAAAAGTAGTACCACAATGTAACAAAATGAAAAAAATTTGTTGATAGCCAAACAAGAGCATGCAAAATTCTGTAAGGAACTGATAGACAATGTTGAGTGGTTGAGTCCAATACAAGGTTCCATAGTGTCAAAGAATACAGACTTCCCAATGAGGATTAAGCTGAGAAACTTCTTTGGGAGCAGTAAAATATTGTAGAACCAGCGTAAGAGGTTACTCTTCCACCACCAGAGAGAGATGGTGGTCAAGTGGCAAAATGGACTAGGTTGCCAAAATAGCAAGCAAGTTGAAAGTGTTATGATGTATGGCCACCTGATTTTATTCCTTGTGTACTTTCGTAGTAATGCTCCATCCAAAGCACTATTATTGCCAGGGCATATCTCAAGCAACACATTCAAGCTAAGGATGGGAGATTGTCCCTGTTGCATGTTTCGTGCAAATAATCATGGAATCGTAATTACAGAATAGAAGGTTTCTGTCTACATTAATGCTCTACCAGAAAAACTCCCTGGTTCAACATTCTCCCTTTATAAAATTGTTTCATAAACTTATATAGAGTTTTCTTTACATCAAGATGACCATCCAAGGGTATGCTATGGGCCAAGGTCTTTCAACATTTTCTCCACCATATTTTTATCCGATTCCTATTGATGGCCACAGTGGAACCTACATGTACCAGATTCCAACCAGTTATTATGTAAAAACAAAAAAGAAAAACTAATTTCAGTACCCAATTTAATGATCCTTATTCTACCTTGTAATGACAACGGAGGAATGTGTTTGGCCCCTGCTGGCAACCAGGATGGGCGGCATGGTTGGCATAGTGGTAAGCTACAGTGCCCGCGATTGGCACTAGGGTTCAAATCCTGTGCTTTCTCCCCGTGTCTGCATAGGTTTTCCCCCAGGGGCTCCGGTTTCCTCCCACTGTTCAAAATGTATCAGGGCTGTGGATTAATTGGGTGTAAATTGGACAGCATGGAGTTGTGGCCCATTGTTTGTTTGCTCCTCTCATTGCCCCGTTTCCCCTGAATGGTTTCGTGGGCTATTTACCCCGAACCCCAAATTTAATCCAAACAAGGTGAAGGAACCTCAGACTATTTGAATAATTGTCAAGGTTAAGGTTCCTCCACTCCTGCCCTCTGTATTCTCTTACCTTTCTCATACTATCCTGTCATTGGCTACTAACCAAATCAGAATGTCATGTCTTAAGGGGCATGATTGCTGTTGGACAAGACATCAAAATAATTTCCTCCAACCCTGATGTGTGTTGACGTTGTTACTTGACTTCCAGTTTTGCTCTGAGCCAAAATTTCTTGAGACAGAAACACAGATTCAATGGATTGCACTGATGTTCAGGAGCCAGGGCCAGTAGTTTTCCACAACTTTAAAATGAGGAATGGGATGGACCATGTTTCCATCTCCTGTGCTTGAAATTCACTAGATCCTGCTTCCTGAACACCATTTTAAATTTTCCTGTGCAGCGCTGTATCCCCACTCTCCTTTCAAACTCGGTGATTAAATATACATAAATAAATATTGTTTAATAAGTAGTAGAGTTTCAGAGAGTTCGTGTGCGCAGTTCATTAGTTGTTCAGCAGTTTCACTGCCTGTGGGAATGAGCTATTTCTCAGTCTGGTACTCTGGCTCTGATATTCCTGTATCTCTAGCCAACGTGAGTAGCTGAAAGATGCTGTCGAAGGAGGGTTAGGGTTCCTCAACGATTTTGTATGTTCCTGGAATATCACCGATGTGGGGGGTGGGCGGGGTTGGTTGGAGATCCCAGTAATCCTTTGTGCCTCTCATGGTCCTGTAGATTGACTTCTAATCCAACACTCGGCAGCAATCAGCCAGGATGCTCTCGGTCAATCTTTTGTAGAAGATTGGCATGATGGTGGCCAGTAGCCTTGCTCGCTTCAGCCTTCTCAGGAAGGTCAGTCGCTGTTGTGTCTTCCTGACAAGTGAGGTGATGTGTGTCTAGGATAGGTCATTTCTTAAATGGACTCCAAGGAACTTGGTGCTCTCTACTCTCTCCACTACTGAGTTATTATTGTGTAGTGGAGGATGTTTGTTCCTGGTCCTCCTGAAGTCCATGATCTTCTCCTTCGTCTTGTCCACGATGAAACTCAGGATGTTATTCTCTCAATTCATATCATGAGATTTTCCACCTCTCTTCTGAGGTGTGATTCATCGCTGTTGCTTATGTGGCCAATTACTGTTGTATTATCTGCAAACCTGACTCTGATGGAGCTGGATCAGCCAATGCAGAAGTGGATCAGTGACGTGAAACAGGAGCAGGCTGAGCACACTGCCCTGAGGTGCCTCAGTGTCCACTTTAAGCAGCTTCTACATTATGTCAGTTATTGGGCAGAGATCTCAGAGTTTTCAACCACGGCAAACAGACCAAATGGATAGTATTGAGAATAAATGAATTTCCCTTTCTGAATCCCCAAATCCATGTTAACAGTACAATGGACCCTGTACTCGTATATCAACATTGTCTTGACAAGTGAAACTGACAGAAACTTTTAGTACAAGAAATATTGCACCTAAATGAGGGCATCCCAAACTTTCTGGCTGAGATTCATCATCTTGCTTCAGACTGCCTTTTATTTTTTGCGGCCTTTTCTGATGAAATTATGAGATTCAAAGTTCTGTTTATTCCATTTGTTGGCTTTCAAGGTATTTAGCAGAATCTGTAATGCTAAATTAATCTGTAACTAATGGTCAAACTCTGATCTTCTCAAAGTTTTTATGTGAATTGTGTAAATGCAAAGTAAATAAAATGTATTGTTTATAATGCTGTGATGGTATTTTCCAGTTTCTCAGTTATGACCTGAGGATTAAATGTTGGAACATTGCCGCAGTAATTTAATTAACTGATTCACGTTAACTCTAAAATTTTGTTCCAAACCATTTTAGGCTTTGTGAAATAATTTCATTATTGTTTAAAAAGTTACACTTTTTGCTTCTTGATTTTGTTCTGAGAGTAATTTTTCGATGTAATTGGCATCTCCACCAACTTGGTGGCAATAGTATTACTGAATGCAAAATGTCCAATAGAAACCAGTCTCTGCAGCAGGGTTGCTAGACTTTTGAGAGCAGCTTTCATTGAGGTTGATAACAGCTGATGATAACATTCTAAGCCAACAAAAAGAAAGCCTTTTATGGGACTCTTTAGGATAAATTGGGAGAGTTTAATGTGATTATTATTGTTTAGCTTAGAAGTAGCAGAAGCGTGTCATGTAAGTCACAGGCATGCACACAATGAGTGGCAGACATTTTTTTTGGTGGGGATTGACGCAAATAGCCAGTATTGGCAATAGGTTTAATGATAAATCAAATTGAATAGTAATGTGTGTGAACTTCTGGTTGGAAGATGAAAAAGATGTGTTTTTTTTGGTTTTGAGCTTTTGATTTATTAATGACAAGGCCGCAGAACACGACAGTGGTTATAGATCAAAGGATGGTAGTTGACATCAGACAGATTAAAATATGACTGCTTGTTATTAACAGTGTGGCAGTCAGAGGGTACAAACAAACATTCCTCAAGAGAAGAATGGACAATATTTTCAGTTTGAGCCAACATGCAGAGGTTGCTGTGCACAAGGATAGTTAATGGACCGTGAAGATTTCTGAAAATGCTGTGAGAATATCAGCAAGGAGATTGACTTCCAGGATTTGATCGATTGCAGGAATCTGAATCAGCAATTTTTGAGAAACCATTGGTATCAATGAAATAAATAAATTACAGTCTATAACCAGATTTGCATGAGTTGAGAGATATTATTTCTCCAATATAAAGCCACCTTATCTTTACAATAAAACCCCCAGATAAGGGTATTTCCCGGTTGGTTGAGATTGCATTTTTGTGTGGGTAGACCAACTAACCGCCAGGGGCACCAATTTTAAACTTTCATATTTTTTACTTATTTATTTTCTGATTTATTTTTTTTGCCAGCGTCTTGAGGCTGCTGGTTGCTTGAATTCCAGATAACAGGGATTTTATTGTAGTCGGAAGTTAGGTCTGTTTTCTCAAACCCAAAATATCAGGCTTAATGAATTATAAGTAGCAAGACACAGGCCAGTATCTTGTAATGGGTTAAGAAATGACGGGTCCTCTTTGAGACAGGCCTCTTGGGTTAGGCCTCAGCAGCAGGTAGAAGAGTTGACTTTTACATAATAGCAAGGCATGGTGAAGAGACCCATTTGGAGAGTGAAATCCTCCTATAAATTGTTGGGAATGACTTTCTGATACCTGACTGGTTTACTACCAATAAAAAAGATGCTATGCAATTTTTAAATGGAAATGGAGATGTGGTGGTGGTAACATGTAGCCCATTGGAAAAAGGTGAAAGAACTGCACGATTGATGTGATGCTGTGTCGTGAGGAGAACAGAAGTAATGGAGAGGAAGATGGGTCTTGGAAAAAGGATGTAAATCCTTATTGAATCCTGAAAAGCTTCATGAATCTGGGACCCTTGGAACAACAGTTAGTAAGGATCAACCTAGGGTCTGTGACCAAAAACAAAATTGCAAATAAAGCTTATCAACTTGTGTTTGACAGGTGGCAATATTGTGTATTTCTGCTGATGAAATGAGATTTATAGTGACATATGTATGTACCAATCTACAGATTCACAAAAGTTCTTGCAGCAGCTATGCAGGCATGTAAGAAATACCTATTGCTGTAGTACAAAATAAATTACCATAATATGCCAACAGAAAAAAGAGATAATAAATATAAAGATAGATAAATATTCTCCGTTGCAGTTAGTGCCAGAAAAAAAATGATTCAACAATGCAGATAAATCTTTTTGTGGTGCTCAAATAGTTTATGTATAAACTAATTGTTTTTTAAAAATTAGGGTCACGGGAGGATGGGGGTGTTCAAGTACCTGAAACTAAAACTGTTCTTGAACTTTGAGGTACTAGACTTTGGCTTCTTCACCTTCTGCTTCAGGGTAGCAGTCAGAGAATTGTCTTTGCAAGCTGAGAGTTGGAATAAAGATGTGAAATCCTTTTACCAGTTGTGGTGTCTAATGTTTCCCCATCATGTGCATATTGGGCACAGTTAGGGAACCTGCAGTTTGATCTTCCACGGAAGCTAAGATTTAAGATTTTTCAAGGAGGCGGGAGATTCATTTAATGACAATGGACTCATGAGATATGGGAAGAAGCAGGAAAATGGTACTGCGGATAGTTTCTTTTTTTGGCTTGGCTTCGCGGACGAAGATTTATGGAGGGGGTAAAAAGTCCACGTCAGCTGCAGGCTCGTTTGTGGCTGACAAGTCCGATGCGGGACAGGCAGACACGATTGCAGCGGTTGCAGGGGAAAATTGGTTGGTTGGGGTTGGGTGTTGGGTTTTTCCTCCTTTGTCTTTTGTCAGTGAGGTAGGCTCTGCGGTCTTCTTCAAAGGAGGTTGCTGCCCGCCAAACTGTGAGGCGCCAAGATGCACGGTTTGAGGCGATATCAGCCCACTGGCGGTGGTCAATGTGGCAGGCACCAAGAGATTTCTTTAGGCAGTCCTTGTACCTTTTCTTTGGTGCACCTCTGTCACGGTGGCCAGTGGAGAGCTCGCCATATAACACGATCTTGGGAAGGCGATGGTCCTCCATTCTGGAGACGTGACCCATCCAGCGCAGCTGGATCTTCAGCAGCGTGGACTCGATGCTGTCGACCTCTGCCATCTCGAGTACTTCGACGGATAGTGAGGAGGGACAAATGACCTTCTGTAATTTTTATGTTTTATACAGAAGTGAAGGAGCAAAGGCACTTTCAAGGCAAGATAAACCAGAGGGTGCAGGGTTTTTTTTTCCAATTTTTCTTTTGTTTTGAAATAACGCAGACTTCTGGAAACCAACCAAATCAGTTTGATGGAGGGAATGAGCAAAGCCTCCAATATGGTCTCATCTTCAAAATGGGACGTGGTTCTCTTACAATTAATATTTAGGAGCAGAAAATATAATTGGGCATAATAAATATTTATTTTTAATTTTAGTCATAGAGAGGTAACAACGTAACCACACAGGAACAGACTCTTTGGCCATACAGACTATCATGCCCATTTTACACTAATCTGACGTTAATCCCACTTTTTTTTCTTTCTTCCCTACGCCCAGAGTCCACTATTCACCCCTTCCCCCTCCATTGGTCAATTAACCTACCAACTCGCATGCCTTTGGGATATTGGAGGAACCCCATGCGGTTTCAGAGAGAATGCACAAAATCCACATCGGCAACATCCCAGGGGAGGATTGAACCTGGGTTTCTGACATTGTGAAGCAGCAATTCTACTAGAAGCACCATGATATCTCCCTTGCTCTGCATCCTTCGGCTGCACAACTGTTGGAAATGGGTGAGGACAATTAAAAATTGGCCATTAAATCAACATTGAACCCTTTTGCTAAGAAGTTATTTCTCCATTGATACTGGGAAGCAAGGCTTTTTGAAGATGGATGTATTAATGACCCATGGCAGCAGCATGGTTAATGGTATAAATTAGATCACATATTGAAATCACCAGCATGTCCTGCCAGGCAGGGAATCTATCCCTATTGTGCAGTGGACTGCCTAAAGAAATCTCTTGGTGCCTGCCACGTTGACCACCGCCAGTGGGCTGATCTCGCCTCAAACCGTACATCTTGGCGCCTCACAGTTTGGCGGGCAGCAACCTCCTTTGAAGAAGACCGCAGAGCCCACCTCACTGACAAAAGGCAAAGGAGGAAAAACCCAACACCCAACCCCAACCCACCAATTTTCCCCTGCAACCGCTGCAACCGTGTCTGCCTGTCCCGCATCGGACTTGTCAGCCACAAACGAGCCTGCAGCTGACGTGGACTTTTTACCCCCTCCATAAATCTTCGTCCGCGAAGCCAAGCCAAAGATATGGATAAGGAATAAATCTGTAGGACCTGAGTATTTTTCATTATTTTTATGACCTTAATAGGGTTCAAATTTTAATTTAGACCAAAAGATGATGATTAGGAGCTTCAACTTTTAGCTTTGGTGAGATTTCTTATTATGGGTTTTAGCTTCTGCAGATACAATTATATTTACTGTAATTATAAATCATCTGAGGAACAGAATTACTTCTGCAGTTGTACTTCCAGATTACTTAAGATGCCATGTTCTGTCATTTAAGAGAAGGTTGGATGTGTACATGAAGGTGAGGGGGTTGGTGGGTTATTGGCGGAGAGCGGGAGGTTTGAGCTAGTGGACTCGAAAGGCCGTTATGGCCTGTTTCCGCTCCGTAAATGGTTATATGGTTATGGTCTCATAAATCTCCAACTCAGCTAATAGTTGCTGTGCATAAGATGTTACTGAGTATGTTCAACCTATACTGATTTTCTTGAGCCATTGACCATGTCGATCTTTTAACTGCTTCTGGCTGCAATTCGAACTGCTTCTGTTAATTGATCATACTTCCCAATCTTTATCACTAATAATGTGTGATCAGTTATATGATTTGCTCAGCTAATATTTTGTTTACAAGACATACCATCAGACCATTCCTCTTCATTGTTATCTTAACATGTAGGTTTACGTTGTTGAATCATGGGTAGTCAGTTGGGAACGCAGACTAAGGTGAATCATGGGTAGTCAGCTGGGAACGCAGACTAAGGTGAATCATGGGTAGTCAGCTGGGAACGCAGACCAAGGTGAATCATGGGTAGTCAGCTGGGAACGCAGACTAAGGTGAATCATGGGTAGTCAGTTGGGAACGCAGACTAAGGTGAATCATGGGTAGTCAGCTGGGAACGCAGACTAAGGTGAATCATGGGTAGTCAGCTGGGAACGCAGACTAAGGTGAATCATGGGTAGTCAGTTGGGAACGCAGACTAAGGTGAATCATGGGTAGTCAGCTGGGAACGCAGACTAAGCAGCTTTATCACTGAAAATCCATAGGGCTCCAGGTTTTCAATTTATGCATTCCATAAATTTGGAATTTAGCATTCTAATGATACAACACGATACCATTATTAATCTCCACACTTGTCACTTCTTGCACTTTCCTTCTGAGTTTTAGTTCTCCATCTGACCAATTATATTCAGTCAGGTAATTCTACAACTCTTAGCCAATAAAGATCTCCAAAAAGACAAGAGGAGAATAATATTTCTGTGTTGCTCACAACAGGAAAGGCTGCTATTAAAATCTGAATTCAATCCTTTGGTAATTGCTGCATTTATGTGAAATTTCCAAAATTTCACTAATGCTAGTTAAACACTACAATGCATTGATATTAAGTAATCTATCTGTGAGGCAATGGTGTTTTATATCCGAGTTAATATGAGTAAAACACATTACTGGGTTTCAAAGATTAATTTTGAAGCTGTAATAACTGTCATTTTTATTGCAGTGAATCTGAGATTTCTGTGATGTTAGTCTCCACAGGGCACTCCAGAGAACATGGTTTCAGTTACTTTTGTTTCTATTCTTGCAATAAAAACTTTGAACTACTGAAGATGAATAAATTCTAAGCATGAAAAATGGCAAATCAGACTCTGGTGGTGATGTAATTTATGACTTATCTGTTATTGCCATTTTCAAAATAATTTTTCTGCATTGTTTTATGGCAGAAATTTTGAGGATCAATTGAGCTAAAAATTGAAATGATCATTTGAGGCCTGAATGCTACTTTGAATGAAAGCATAGTCGCACCATATAAAGAAGTAAACGGGGCTAGTATTTTTTTTGTTTTTGGTGTTCTTCGACAGGGCAGATTCTGCTTCAACATGCATGTTGCTGTCACAAAGCTGCTGAAAACTCTGCAGGCCGCTGGGGAGACCATCGTTCTATCTTTGTGTGTACTGCCCCTCCTCCTGCCTCACACTGCATTGACTGTTGCTGTTTGTCTGGGGCTTTTGCAGCCTCTGTTTACATCTGTACGCCAAGCCAGATGAGCTGTGGCAGCTCCAGAGTGATTAGTGTGGATTTGCTGCCAGTTTTTATTCACCTTAGTCTGCGTTCCCAGCTGACTACCCATGATTCACCTTTGTCTGCGTTCCCAGCTGACTACCCATGATTCACCTTTGTCTGCGTTCCCAGCTGACTACCCATGATTCACCTTAGTCTGCGTTCCCAGCTGACTACCCATGATTCACCTTAGTCTGCGCTGCCAGCTGACAACCCATGATTCACCTTAGTCTGCGTTCCCAGCTGACTACCCATGATTCACCTTAGTCTGCGTTCCCAGCTGACTACCCATGATTCACCTTAGTCTGCGTTCCCAGCTGACTACCCATGATTCACCTTTGTCTGCGTTCCCAGCTGACTACCCATGATTCACCTTAGTCTGCGTTCCCAGCTGACTACCCATGATTCACCTTAGTCTGCGTTCCCAGCTGACTACCCATGATTCACCTTAGTCTGCGTTCCCAGCTGACTACCCATGATTCATCTTAGTCTGCGTTCCCAGCTGACTACCCATCATTCACCTTGGTCTGCGTTCCCAGCTGACTACCCATGATTCACCTTAGTCTGCGTTCCCAGCTGACTACCCATGATTCACCTTAGTCTGCGTTCCCAGCTGACTACCCATGATTCATCTTAGTCTGCGTTCCCAGCTGACTACCCATGATTCACCTTAGTCTGCGTTCCCAGCTGATTACGCACGATTCATCTTAGTCTGTGTTCCCAGCTGACTACCCATGATTCACCTTTGTCTGCGTTCCCAGCTGACTACCCATGATTCACCTTAGTCTGCGTTCCCAGCTGACTACCCATGATTCACCTTAGTCTGCGCTGCCAGCTGACAACCCATGATTCACCTTAGTCTGCGTTCCCAGCTGACTACCCATGATTCACCTTAGTCTGCGTTCCCAGCTGACTACCCATGATTCATCTTAGTCTGCGTTCCCAGCTGACTACCCATGATTCACCTTAGTCTGCGTTCCCAGCTGACTACCCATGATTCACCTTTGTCTGCGTTCCCAGCTGACTACCCATGATTCACCTTAGTCTGCGTTCCCAGCTGACTACCCATGATTCACCTTAGTCTGCGCTGCCAGCTGACAACCCATGATTCACCTTAGTCTGCGTTCCCAGCTGACTACCCATGATTCACCTTAGTCTGCGTTCCCAGCTGACTACCCATGATTCACCTTAGTCTGCGTTCCCAGCTGACTACCCATGATTCACCTTTGTCTGCGTTCCCAGCTGACTACCCATGATTCACCTTAGTCTGCGTTCCCAGCTGACTACCCATGATTCACCTTAGTCTGCGTTCCCAGCTGACTACCCATGATTCACCTTAGTCTGCGTTCCCAGCTGACTACCCATGATTCATCTTAGTCTGCGTTCCCAGCTGACTACCCATGATTCACCTTGGTCTGCGTTCCCAGCTGACTACCCATGATTCACCTTAGTCTGCGTTCCCAGCTGACTACCCATGATTCACCTTAGTCTGCGTTCCCAGCTGACTACCCATGATTCATCTTAGTCTGCGTTCCCAGCTGACTACCCATGATTCACCTTAGTCTGCGTTCCCAGCTGATTACGCACGATTCATCTTAGTCTGTGTTCCCAGCTGACTACCCATGATTCACTTTAGTCTGCGTTCCCAGCTGACTACCCACGATTCATCTTAGTCTGTGTTCCCAGCTGACTACCCATGATTCACCTTAGTCTGCATTCCCAGCTGACTACCCATGATTCACCTTAGTCTGCGTTCCCAGCTGACTACCCATGATTCACCTTAGTCTGTGTTCCCAGCTGACTACCCATGATTCATCTTGGTCTGCGTTCCCAGCTGACTACCCATGATTCACCTTAGTCTGCGTTCCCAGCTGACTACCCATGATTCACCTTAGTCTGCGTTCCCAGCTGACTACCCATGATTCACCTTAGTCTGCGTTCCCAGCTGACTACCCATGATTCACCTTAGTCTGCGTTCCCAGCTGACTACCCATGATTCATCTTGGTCTGCGTTCCCAGCTGACTACCCATGATTCACCTTAGTCTGCGTTCCCAGCTGACTACCCATGATTCATCTTGGTCTGTGTTCCCAGCTGACTACCCATGATTCACCTTAGTCTGCGTTCCCAGCTGACTACCCATGATTCACCTTAGTCTGCGTTCCCAGCTGACTACTGTTAGGTCTGCATTGTTCATGAATGAGTGAGACAAACACCAGACTGAGTCGAAATCAGGGTTCTTTGTTCTTTATTACCGGATTGTAACACTTGCGACTAACAAAGTTAGTCGGAGAATGCATTCTGCCGTTATCAGCAAAATGGTGATTTTTTTATACCCTTGGATACATGTTTAGAACATCATCATATCATTACTTGTCCAATGACTAAAACTGTTGCTATCCTTTCCCTGCTAGCTTCCTGCCTCTCAATCCATCAATGTCTCTCTTATCTTGTAAGTACAAGGATGCATTCTGTTACTCCTTAGTACTGGGTGACTCCTTCTCCGGTCCCATCTCATGATGTTTTACCTAACAGGAGTACAAGGACACCTCCCCTTCTTGTTACTGCCCTGTACAGGGTAACTCCCTACACATTCCCATCTCATGATGTTTTACCTTACACTACCCATGATTCACCTTAGTCTGCGTTCCCAGCTGACTACCCATGATTCACCTTAGTCTGCGTTCCCAACTGACTACCCATGATTCATCTTAGTCTGCGTTCCCAGCTGACTACCCATGATTCATGCCTCCCTCACAGTTCAAGGGTCCCTCAGTGCTTTGTTTTAAAGGTTTGATTGTTATATATTTCCTGTGCAATGTTAACAAACTTCAGCATTTAAGGCTTAGCTGCAACAACTATAATTTTATGTTAGGAACAATAAGGTGAACAATAATGAGGTCTCAAGCTTCTCCGTATGTGGCATTTTATTATGCAGCGAGGAGAAATTTAATGTTGCAGTTTTAGTTTTGATGACGTTGGTAAGTAGAGTAAGGAGGAAGTGATGGTGGACGTGTTGATTAATTGACTTTTAATGGAGTGGGGAGAAGCAACTGAAAGGGTCCATTGAATAGTCCTGTTTCTTTGTTGTATGCAGTTTTTCTGACAACCAAATAGAATATCTTCTCTTAAAATCTTTGTGCTTGCTTAAAACATTCTTTATCACAGAATTTTCATTTTTTGAAAGGAGACAAGGCAGGTTCAAAAGCTCCACATCCACAGCACAATGAGCGTTAAAATATTCATCCTTTGGGAAAGAATGGTAATATCAAGAAGCCGAAGGTTCTTGAGGATGATTGCATATGAGACTGTGCTGAATGTATTTGTAAGGTGACCTATGCCTTCAATATAACAAATCTGCGCTGAGCATTGATTATTCGTGCCTGGGAAAAGAAGGCTGTCATGTGCAGTGCCCATTGGTGCTCATTAATTGGAGAGCGCTACTGGCGAGAATCATTGCTGCTTCTCTGCCTTTCCTCGCAGAGCACTTTTGTAATAAGTGTTCCAACATTGCAGCACTGCTCTTTCTACTTTCTGCCTGACTGAGCAATTTACAATTTTGTTTACTTTCCACAAAGTAATTTTGTTCTCTTATTGAGCTGCAAAATGACGACTTATTGTTATAAACATGCATACTCTTGTGGTGTGCCAGAAGGTTGTGAACTGGGGAGGTTAATTAATTTTTCAAGTAACCCCAGGTCACAAGTAAATCCGTATCAACAGTGTCTGGAGCCGCAGAAGCAGCACTTTATTGCACACAAGTACCATACCTCTGCTACTCTGCCTGTGTCCTCGACTAAACATAGAGGCAAGTTCACAAACCTGCGGGACAGTGTTAAGAAAAGCCCGACAAAAAGTATTGCTAAAGTGAAAGCAACCAGCGGCTGGTGGTCGGACAGCTCATGGTCAACTGGTTCCTTTGATAAGGTCAGTGTCTGTGGAACTGTTTGCTGATCTTGAGGTGACAATGTCGGCACAGTTGTAGTGTGTATATCGAAATTCAAGCCATGGATTACATATTTTGATAGAGGCCGTGTTTAATGGAGTTGATGAATTCTCATAAAAGTCTAATTTCAGATCTTTGGAAGATGTGTTGCATTCCACAGTTATTTACTTTGTAATAGGAAAAGTCATTTTAAATATTGATTGGTTGAGCTTTTTTTCCCACCTTGTTAATTTAGCCTGATCTGTGCAACCTTTAACTCAGCATGAATCTAGCTGCTGCCTTCTGGTTTCCCCCCCCCCCCCCCTTACAAAATATACCCAGCTCAAACCTATATATATTCTCCTTTTTGCTTATATTAGAAGTAAGGGAACATCATTTATACCTTCTGGAATGGAAAGTACGCTGATCATATTTTCTCCCCACAGCATTAACATGAGACACTAGTCGATATATTCTTTTATCTACTTTCTAATAACATCCAGTAAAAGTGTCACCCTCGAAACACTTGCTATACTAGCAAATATAAAGAAACATTTTGTAGGCAACAACAAAATTAAGTAAATGAGCATAAGTTTTAGAAGGGCAGAAGTTTACAAGCCATATATAGTAATTGTTTTTCATTAAATAATTCGATTAAAATTTTGATTTTGTTACCTGGCACTTTGCAACATTGTTCATATATGTTCAGTATAACTTTTGTTAAATGCGCTTAGCTTATTTTTATTTGCTCTGTTTTTTTAAAAATAATTTTATTTTTCTTAATTAGTTTGGTTTCCTGAGTGAGGTTCTTTGTTGGCGCTTTTATCTTCAGATGAGAATCGGTCTCCTGGTACATTGTTCATCCTCTCAAGATGTATTGATCACCAGCTGCCCTTCTAAAATAAGTTTTGGTTTAAAGTCAATTTGCGAAAAGTTGTGTTTCATTCTTAAAGCCTCAGTCAGGACAACATACTGGAAATACTCAGCAGATCAGGCCAGCATCTATGGAGATGATAAGAATGAGACATCCAGAATTGCTGGAAGACCATTAAATCTGTGAAAGTATGATTATGTTTGAAATTGCAGAGGAAAGAGAGTACAAAGTTTCTGGTTGTAGTAGACATGAAAATAATCTATTTAAAGCAAATAGAATTAGTGTCCTCAGAAGGAGGATGCTGGAGATTTGAAGAGATGTAAATAGAGAACAAAGGACATACGAGCTGGTGAGGACAATGGTTGGGGGCGGGGGGGGGGGGGGCGGGGGAGAGAGTACCTTTATAATTAGTTCAGAATAGTGACCATGCATTAAATTGAGCTACTGGTACTTATGGTATAAAACTGGAAAGCCTGATGATTTGAATGATTAGTATAATATTGAATACCAATGGGACTTTCCTGTTCGTCTTTCTCTATTAACACGTCCAGACAGTTTAGCTACAATTAACAAGCTTGCAATATTCACTTTTGGATCATATCTGTATCATGGTGCCATCTGGATTCTCTTGGCAACCATCCTATTATAGTCACTGTATTTAATGTCTCAATCTCATCCCCTTAGCTATTTTTTTTTAAAAGAGCTTATTTCTTTCCACCAGTTGTGATGTTTTTTTTTTTTGCTAACTTGAGTAGACTGCCCAGTCCATTTGGCGGAATGCTCCATTACCAGGGAACAAGCACCAGAGCTCGGCCTGGCTTGCGGTGAGAGGAGCTTCGCAGTGAGATCCTTCCAGTATGTCCGGAACATAACCCACAACACACATTGTCTCCGAGATGATGGGGAGGGAGAGGAGACAGTCACCCATCTCTTTGCTGAATGCAATAATAGCACGACACACAACTCTCTCATTTATGGGTGGTTCACAGGGGCTTGCACAGAATCAGACATCCAGAACTGCTGGAAGACCATTAAATCTGGGAAAGACACCCTTTGGTCTGCCCGAAATCTGTTGGTCTATCAACACATGGAGACTGACGAATACCAGGCTGCAGGAGTATGAGCTGAAGAAAGTACTGAGGCTTGGTACAGCCAACATGAGATCATAGTGGAGAGGGACCACAGTCTAGAGCCCTCCCATTCTCGGGCATTCAGGGGCTGAGACCGAGGGGAAGCTCCTCAATTAAATGAGAGGGGAGGGGGGCGGGTGACAGTGGTGGTAATGGTGCAAATAGAATCGAATGTACAGTGACGGGAATGTATGGATATGAAACTATGGGTGAGAACAGACTCTGAACAATTTTCCTTTTTTAACTAATTTACTGTAAATAATTTATTTTTGGCTTAAAAACTCTCCACAAATGCTGCCTGATCTCTTTGGTAATTCCAGTTTTTTTTTTTTGTTTTCACTTCCTGCACATGGAGATTTTGCTTTTATAATTCATCAATCTGAGTTTCTTCTGACAAGGGATCACAATTTCTGTGGAACTGGGATGTGCTAATGAGATTGTTTTTCCTCAATTCTTGTACCTAAGCTGTAGTTAAAAACCTTCTCTGGTTTGCATACAATTATTTAATTGGTTTGGATGGTATTTCACTACACTCATGAGGAGTAGATATTTTCCTCTTTTCTGAATAGCTACATTCGTACAAAGAATCTGTTCTATTTAATGAGGAATTTGTTTGTCATAGACTTCAGCAATATTTCTGAGATTTGATGAGATGCTATTCAAATGCAATGTTCTTGCTTGAATAAGAAAATAATAAAGAAAACGCCAACATCACACCACACACTTCAAACATCACACAACAAACACACTTGTATGTGAGGAAACATACTCTGACAGTTTTGGTGGGGAGAGGCTGGTGTCCAAACTCCACCCCTGAATTTTATCTTCTTGACTTTGCTAGATTCCCATGAGTGGAGCCTTGTCTTGCTAGTAATATTAAGTAATGAACCACATCTAAGGTTTTTTGCTGTAAGATATCTGATCTGAAACCAAATGCATCTCCATGGGATATCGAAAGCTGCAGATTAATAGTTTCATGGAGGTCAGAAATATTTGAAAATGCTGGTTTTGACAGAAGATACAGTTCTTCCCCCCCCCACCCTTTTTTTTTCTCTTGGTCTATTCACCATTGTATCCTCATTACCTTACTTGGGTTAGGAGGATTCACACCATCAGATCTGTCCTGTTTATGTAAATTACAGGTATGCTTGCACCATCTAGTTTTGTTGTTCACAAGGGACAACTGCTGCACTTACCACAAGGTTTGCGCCCCAGGGTAATTGAACTCAGCCATTCTCACCTTTTTTTTTTGACGTTGGCCTTTTCAGGCTTTGCACAATGATCCCTCTTAGCTGTGAAACAGTCATGTTTTGATTTCTTCTGTACTTCTCTCCTACTGCCTACAAAAAAAATTTGTTGCATGAGATGAAAAGAATACAAGGTTTTTGCTTGATGGTGCTGTGGCCCACTGTTTAGAATGGCTGATTTAACCCATTGTGGAATGTTTAAATAAAATTGGAGAACATTAATGATCAAATTGTTTACTGATGGAAATTCTTCAAATGAATTACAATATAATTGTTGAAGCAATAATAAAAATTCCATGCAGAACTGATTCAATGTCTGATTTGAAGATCAGTTTGTATGCTCCTTTGGTCTATTGTTAGTTTTTCCTGTGCTTTTTTCTCCCCCTCCCTCCCCCTCCTTTTGAATGTTTGCAACAAATTTATTAATATGAGAATTAGAGAGATCACACTAAGACCATAAGGAACATTAGAAAAGAGAACACGTTCCCTGCATTGCAAATCTATTTGAAAAATTGTCACAGAGGCACACATGAGGACCTGATGAATGAATCTCTGCTGCTTGCTGCAGAAGCCAATGTACAGTCGAAGTATGAGCCATATTGTAATGTATGAACATCCTTTCTCCATAAATAATGCATTTATGTCGATATTTAACATTGGATTAAATATCTTCTGCATTAATTTTGGTTTGTTTTGGTGCTGCCTCCCGGGTTCACAGGTATTTATGGAATGCTAAATTTTACAATATTGTTTTTCTATTTAATTTTAAAGCTTTAAATTCACAGTTTAAATTTTAAAACTCTCATTGTGACTTATCTAACACACTAATGATCTAATCACCATTTTTATTGTATTGAGAAATGGTTAAGTCTCATCAATTTTCCCTTGTCTGGTTGATATTGTACTTCAATAGCCATATTTTATTTGTGCTAAATCTTGAATGGGTATATTTTGGCATGGAGTGAAACGAGTTATGAGATATTAATGTTGATTTTTTTTTGTCTGTGAATGAAACCAGTGCAGTGCAATCTTGATATAACATTGTTTTGGATACACCATGAATATTTTGATTTTTTTTTTTAAATTCCAGTAGTATTTATTTATTTGCAATATCAAGTTCAAAATTTGTCATCCTTGATGCTTGGATTTATTAGTTTTAATAAATGTATTAGATTTACAAAGAGAAATTAATGGATTAAATGACTGGGCAGATGAGTTCAAATATGGGCAAAGTAGAGTCATGAAAATTTGGTGACCATGGGATCCATCTCTCTGGGAGTCGATGTCTATGGACTTGTAACCAGTGAAAATTTGTGTCCATGTGACTATTCCTCAAAGAGTTGGTGTGTATGCACCTGCTATGTATGATTAGGTGGTATACTCAGCTCCAATGTCATTGTCGTTTTCCTCCATGCTCAGCTGTGCCCCAGTTATTTCAGGGTGACAGCAAGGCTGTCAGAATGTAGAGATCTTTATCAAAGACCCACTGACAGCAGCAGGACTGAGAAGGGAGCAACGGATTCTGCAAAAAGATGGTCCATCCATTGCTGTGGGGACTGTTGAAACAGTCCCACAAACTTGGCTTGGAATACAGCATTCGAGATCAACTGGAAAGAAAGAGGGTGGATGTTGAAAAATCCTTTCAAATTCTGTGGGTGTGTCTGTGTTTGTGTATGTATCAGCACATGGGTGAGCTAATTTTCAGTTGGGTGAGGGCATTGGGATAAAGAGCTATGTAATGGAAATAGAACTAAAGTAAGCTCTTTGAAAGGAATTTACAAATATTAATGAAATATTGTGATCACCTATAATACTGGTGCTCATTGCCCCCTGCATTATATCAAGGTTGCACAGTAGATACATAAACTGTTCAGAAGGAACTAATCACTATATCCATATAACCATAACCATATAACCGTTTACAGCACGGAAACAGGCCATGTCGGCCCTTCAAGTCCGTACCGGTTCACTTGAACAACTCCACTAGCTCCTCCGCAAACTCCTGAGGAAGTAGAGCCTATGTTCAAAGGTTGAATCTTAGTTAATACTTCAATTTTTCCTCAATTTTTTTTGTTTGGCACTTTCTCCCAATTTTTGAGTTTGATATTAAGCAATACATTTTGGGATTCTTTATTATGCTATTGGTATTATATGTGTTGTTGTGCTGTTTTGTACTTTTAAATTTGATCCCTTTGCTATTGTTTAGCAGATAGACGCTACTCCTCCCTCTACTCCTGTAATCCCTGTGATCCCTGTTCTGCCAGTCCCTGCTGAAGCCAGTGTCTCCTCGTCTGACAGTCAACAGGTTTTGTTCCTTTTGTTTTCTTTTGAATGTTTTGATTTTGTTGCTATTTATTCAAAACTTATTTTGTGAATTGTTTAATCTTAATATCATGTTCTTTATAGATCATGAGATTTCTCTGAAGAGCAATTAGAACCAAAGAGACTTTGGCTGAAAAGATAACCACATCAAACCTTTCAGTTCATTTGTTTTTTTCCACCCCTCCACCAAATATATTGAGTTCCTAGTTACTGGCCCTTTTCTAATGCATCCTGTCCAATATTTACATTATTATGTGCACTTTTTTAAATTTGTCCTCCGTGTGCATTTTATATTTTAACCCTTTAAATGCCATTTTTTTGCTTTATTTGCCATTGTCATCCTTAAACCTGCATTAATTCTTTCCCCTCATCTCCTATCAGTTCATCTTTTCAAAGGCTGGTTTATATCTTACAGTATCCCAGAAATCAAATGGATCATCTGGCTTCTTGTACAAATCTACCCTGGCACAATTTTGTCAACTTGCCAACCCAGAGATGTTTTGCAGGAAAATGTGTGGCAGAATATTGCAACTTCCTTTCTATTTATTCCATTGAAGGAATTTCTCAAATGTGCTTGTAGAACCCCAAGTCCAAGGTGTTCTTTGGTTCTGGTCGCCTGACTCAGGAGTATGATGAGATGGAGGTGCAAGAAAAAGTAGAACGATTCTGAAGTTTCATTTGTAAGCTGATTGATTGAATTCAATGTGCAGATGAAGTGTGTAATCTGAAAGCTGATTGTTTGCACAAATTTTTCTACAGTGATAACAAAGGGAAGGTAAAGATATGAACAAGTGTTTAGAAATATTGAATATTTTTATTTGGAAATCTGATCAAACAATGTCAACACCTTTAGTTTTGGAGTGGAATTTAAAATGTCGACCAGTGCAGATACAGAATTTCTCAGTACTTCCATGCCCATCCTCTTCTGACCAGCATAATTCTAATATAAATGATATGGGTCAGCGCAACTAAATAATGCAGCCTCCAAGTCAGAAATTATTGCTATGCTTGGCAATCTATTGTTTGATCCTCAGGCTTGGGTTTCTTAACTTATCTTGCGTGAATTTTATAAACCAGCAAATTTGGAAATGGTTGAATTAAACCCAGTAATTTCAGTGAATGTAACATCAGTGCTGGAAGATCCATTTGCAGCTGAAATGGATAATGCTAATTAGTAGCAACAAAGATTTAATCTCGATACTTCAATTATCGGGTTGCAAGGTGCAGCCAAATATGTTCCTGAGGAGTGGATAGACACAAATGTCTTCTTCTTTGGCTTGGCTTCGCGGACGAAGATTTATGGAGGGGGTAAAAAGTCCACGTCAGCTGCAGGCTCGTTTGTGGCTGACAAGTCCGATGCGGGGCAGACACTCAAATCACTCAATTCTTAATGCACTTGCAGTGCAGAACAAAAGATCAAATTTATTTTCTAATCATATTTGGATGAAAATGTAGTTATTTTAAGTACCTTGATTCTTTTTAATATTTATTCAACTATTCAAAACTCATCTCCCATGAATGCAGATGTCAGCTTGTCAAAACTGTCAGTTCCTTTCTTAATGATTTCCATTTATTGCCTTCAAATTTTTTAAAATTCTTCTTGCCACACAGCAAGTTTCTTACAAAATCAATATAAATTCCTTTTCAGTTGTTCATACTGATGTGATTTGGGCTGCAGAATCCCACTTCTGTGCCATTTGATGGACTGCGTTTGATGTGGTTCTGACAAAAGTTCACACATCAAAGAGGAAGGAATAACATTTTCTTTTAATTTACTCTCCTGCCACCCTTCCTTCCCCTCACATCATCGACCTGCTTTCCTGGACAAGGTTGTACCTTCTCAGGCATTTGATCATTAAATCAAGCATGGTTGACCATTTGTGTTTTGACATAGCCTCTACTTATTTCCTACACATCCATACAAAAAAGGCCCTGATGAAGTAATAAAACTTAATCCAAATGAAGCTAAAACAATCAGAGCATTTTTATTTGTTGTCTGCCTTGGCGCTATTCCACTGAATTGTATCACGTGCTTAGGATTTATTTGTTTAATAAATATTGATTATTTTATTTCCATAGAATACATTAGAAATTATAAAGTTCAAATGAACAACTTATGACGCTGATCTTCAAAGATCAAATAGTTTTGCCCATTTTTAAGCTAATTTACAGCAGTAACTTTTGATGAATAAATGCATTGCTATAAATATTAATAGCATTTGCCTAGATAGGTGGAACAAAGAACATTTATCTGAATTATTAATGTTTAAAAAAAAAACATTTCTCAGTGAAAGAACATAAATGAAAAAGCATCCTTATCTTCAAAAGACTTAGGGAATTATTTATGTTGGATTGTTCAACAGAGATGTGTGGCTCCAAGGAGTTTTTATTTTAACTGATTCCACCTCTTATTCGCACAATCTTATCCTTGCTGATGGTGCAGTTCGGTAGTTTTCTGCAGAGCTTTGGTATTTTTGAAATCTTTAAAGAGTTTCAGAAATTGTGCCAAGTTTACAATTGCCACTTTTTAAAATGGTGCCTCCCAGCGAAGCAATTTTGGTCTTTTGATGTTTCCTTTGATTCTGGTCACATTGAATATAAATGACAACAAAAATTAAGGTCTTGAAGGGTGTAATTAAAAGGGAAGGTAGCAGGTGGTATGAAATTCAAAAGAAAAATTCGACTTGGCAAAGCTTTGCCTTTCACCACAAAAGCAGAAAATCCAATGTATGTTAACACTAGGAAGGTTTTAAGCAAGATTTCTTTTGGAAGTTTTTCCACGTGGAATTCGAAGGATGTAGGATTTTTTGAAGGATGGAAAACTGGATATAAAAATAATTATTTGCTAGAAAGCACAACACTGGGGTTCAAACTGTTCTGAAGCCTCTCCTGTTCATTGCATTTGCCTCTGCATGTGGGTCTACAATCCAAGCGATGATTTTTTTTTCCATAAAGTAAATAGGTTCAGATAGGAAAGAGTGGTTTCAGGATTACAGATCCTTGGGACATTCAATAACTTCCGGTTCCTTTTTCTTTTCAGATATTTTCAAATATAAATGCTGAGAAGTGATGTGTTTTAGAGCACTGTGCATCTTACAGACTGGTGCCAGGAATAATGATTCTTAATTATTAAAAATAATGTAAAAGTTGGCCTTTTGCTACGCGACATTTTAATAAATACTCAAGGAAAAGATGTGTGGTCTCGATGCAATTTCTACAATTTGAAAAGGCAAGAATGAGGTTATACAGATCATATTAATTTAGTGCAAGAGTTAGGATAGGAGAGCTTCACAGTTATGTTATAAATCAGAAAGTGTCAACGTTCAGGTTTATGTGAGGCAAGAGGGTGAAAGGAAATGGAAGGATAGTGTATAAATGTGACTGGAATAATATGTTGGTCATGTGGCCTCTTTCAGTGAGAACATTACACTTTTCAGAAAATTCAGAACATAGTAAAAGAAGCAAGATGCTTATTATTTGAAGGCAGAATTCTATGTTAATGGAAGGACTCTGGAACAGTGTGGAAGAACTGAGAGACCTTGGGTTCTGTGTCCATAGAACACTCAAAGCTACTTGATAGTGTTGTTAAGAAAGCGTTACCTTCATTAGCCATGGATTTAAGTTCAAGAGCCATGAGGTAACGTTGCAGCTATACAAGACCTGAGTTAGACCCCGCCTGGAATATTGTTTTCAGTTCTAGTCACCAGGAAGGATGTGAATGCCATAGAGAGGATGCAGAGGAACTTTACAAGGATGCTGCCTGGATTGAGTGAACTTGATCTTTTCTCCTCGGAACGAAGAAGGATGAAGAATAACCTGAATGAGATGTTGAGAGGTGTGGATGGCCAGAGGCTTTTTCCCAGAGCTGAAATGGCTAACGTGAGATGGTGTTTGGGTGTAAGAGGTAAGTTTTTCACACAGAGAGTAGTGGGTGCATGGATCGCACTGCTAGCAATGGTGTTGGAGGCAGTTGCAATAGGATCTTTTAAGAGACTACTGGACATGGAAGTCAAAAAAATAGAAGGTTATGCAGTGGGGATATTTTCGGCAGTTGTTCAAATAGGTAACAAGATTGTCACCAGACTGTGGACCAAAGATCCTGTACAGTGCTGTAGATTTCTATAATGACAGTTTATTAAGAACATTCTGCAAACTGAAACACAATTTATTAACCAGTCTATTCATTCATAAGTAATTTAGGTATTTTTGAGTAGGAATGGCTGAAATAGATGCAGTGTTAAAATTGATTTGCATTTTTAACATGATTTGCATTTTTAACATGATTTGCATTTCGAATTTATCTGTTTTGTCTTAATCTTTTTTAAAGGCAAATCCACCCCCTGTTGTGGTGAATACAGATAGTTTGGAGTCTCAGCCTTATGTAAGTTATTAATTTTTTAAACCTGTTTGTGTTGGAACGATTGTACAAATGTTTTAAAGAAACACTTTTTGCATTTATTGTATATGGCACCAATTGCCTTTTTTCCAAGTGTGCATATTATATTTGAAAATTTAGATTTTAAAAATTGGAATTGAAGATGGGAAGCAGTCAGCAATGGACAGACCTCTGGGCCTTTTAAGATACTGATGCGTTGTTTCTGCATTCATGTTCTACAAGGAGGAAACTTCTTGTATCAACTGGCTCTAATTGTCAACATTTTCATTTGAAGTTAATAGTCTGTGAAGGCAACAAATGCTCATTGCAAAGCAGTAGCTTTGTAACCTGGCCTATGTCTAGATGTCAAATTGTTATTGTTCTTGCTTTAAAATGCAGGTGGAATGTGGTTTCATTTTAGATGTTCCACAAGTTGAATTGACCTCTGCAGGCACACATGCTTTTTCTACAACTGGAAGACATTGTCCACCTTTTATGGAAACAATAAATCATCTTCCACTCCTCTCATATTAAAAGCAACTTGTATGACATGAAATAATCAGTAGAATTTGGGTTTTTTTGTAAAGTAGCAATTGTTACTTAAATATGTCAATTTGTTTGGTGAAGAGTTCGCAATTTCCACAAGTCACTTTTTTGACTTTTAAATACTTTGGCTGTTTTTGTGTTTGTGTCGAAGTTCCCCAGTTTTTTCAGGCTACCTCACTTAATCAGAATATCTATTGCCAAAAAAAAAACACATTTTAACTGCTCATTGAAAAAGTTATTTTAAGCATGACTTGAAATCATTCCAAGTTTCTTTTAAACCTGTATGTATTAGATGATTGGCATAGATTTTAAAGGAACAGTTTTGTTGACCTTTATAATTTTCCTAAAATGTTATCCTTTTTAACTGCGTCACAGCCATTGATTTCTGCATTGTATCTGATGAACAGCTTTTATCTTGGTTATCTGCCAGTTATCTTGCGCTATGTTCTGTTTGTTGAATAAACTGCAAATTTTCCCATTTTTCAGAAATCACTCCTTTAAAATAACCAGACGTGATTATAGTTTTCAGTTACATCCTGGTCAGTCCTTCAAAGACACAAGTTTCAATTGCTTCTTTGTATGTGTCTTGGAAGCTACACTTTGAAAATGCATCATTATGATGCCACTTTTGCACCTACTGAATGACACGCATTTGATGTACCCATTTTAAATTTGTATTTTTTGAGTCATTTCACCTCCCAATTTGGCTGTTTTCAACATTTTTTTGTGCTCATAATCAACATCAATCTTACAGTAAAGACATGATTACTTATTTCTTCAGTTTCTTGTGAATATTTAATTTCTTATCAGGAAAGATAGAAACTTGAGTGCGTGCAGCTTTATAATTTGAGCAGTTGAACACTTGCCTCCTCAACAGAATACTTTGAAGTAAATTCAAAATTGTTGGAGGCCTCTATCATTTCCCAACCAAATATTAAATAGAGTTGGATGGAGGGAGAGAAGGAGTATTTTCATGTACTTCCAACAGATTAGGACAAAGAATTGAAACCAATCTCTTCAGTGGAGGAACCCATAACTTGACTGCTATTTTTTTCATCTCACTCAAAATGCCTCAACTTTGTAATTCTGGACAAATATCCAAAGATAACCTCCTTTGAAGAAGACCGCAGAGCCCACCTCACTGACAAAAGGCAAAGGAGGAAAAACCCAACACCCAACCCCAACCAACCAATTTTCCCTTGCAACCGCTGCAATCGTGTCTGCCTGTCCCGCATCGGACTTGTCAGCCACAAACGAGCCTGCAGCTGACGTGGACTTTTTACCCCCTCCATAAATCTTCGTCCGCGAAGCCAAGCCAAAGAAGAATATATAGACCAGTGGTTCTCAACCTTTTTCATTCCACTCACATACCACTTTAAGTATTCCCTATGCCAAAGGTTCTCTGTGATTAGTAAGGGATTGCTTAAGATGGGTGGAAAGAAAATGTTTGAACACTACTGGTTTAATCGTACCTAATTGACTCATTATGTGTACGGTTTCATAACTCCAAAGGAAATGGGGGCAATGACAATTTTTCTCAAGCAAAATATTTCAGTATCAATTCGATCTAGAGCAGTGATTCTCAACCTTCCCTTCCCACTCACATGCCACCTTAAACAATCCCTTACTAATCACAGAGCACCGATGGCATAAGGATTACTTAAAGTGGTATGTGACTGGAAATTAAAAAGTTTGAGAACCACTGATGCAGACTGTTCTTGGTTGGTTTGTGGTTTGATTTGAATAGCTACCATCAGGAAAGAGGTATAGGTGCCACAAGGTTCAGGAACAGCTGCTACCCCTCCACCAGCAGATTCCTCAAAACAAACTGAATCAAGTGATTTTTTAAAAAAACCTTCTCTGTATTGCACTGTCGGTTTGTTTACATTTATTTATCTGTTTACATTTCTTGTTTACATGTGTACACTGTGTACAGTTTTTTGCACCACCAATACGTGGTGATTCTGCTTCGCCCACAGAAAAAAGAATCTCAGAGTTGTACATGATATCATGTGTGTACTCTGACAATAAATCTGAATCTGATTTATTGAATTTGTTCATTGTGACTATTTTAGGCTGTTTGAAAAAACATATCCTCAGAGATGTCTTGGTTGACAAGCTCACAAAAAAGCTATAGATGATTGAATCTGGAGCAAGCTCCAAACTGTTGGAGGAACTCAGTGGGTCGAGAAATCTGTGGGAGAAAAAGGATGGGCAACAATCGAGGTTGGAACCGCCTTGATGAAGGGTTCTCACTGGAGCATTGACCATTCTTTATCTCTGAATGACATTGCCCCATTTTCTGAGTTCCTCCAGTGGATTTTTGTTTGGTTGATAGGAATGTACTCTGAGGGTTAACCTCTGCTATTATATTCCAAGATTTCACTGAAAATCCCTTTACTGGAATTTTGCATGGAGTAAATTGCAGATTACTTTTGATCCTTAACATCATTCTGTAATAATTTCCTCACGCACTCCTCCTAATTGATCTGCCTTCTTATACTTCTCTGCACGTCCTATTAAAATAATTGTCCCAAATGCCCATTTTGTTTGTAATTCTTCCTTTAGCTCCCACTTCATCTTATAATTTAGAAACCTGTGAGGCTTGTATGATTATCTTTCTTTCTTTGGCTTGGCTTCGCGGACGAAGATTTATGGAGGGGGTAAAAAAGTCCACGTCAGCTGCAGGCTCGTTTGTGGCTGACCAGTCCGATGCGGGACAGGCAGACACGATTATAACTTGAAAGCTGATAACTAGGATATTCAGTTAATGATATGGGAGTAATGCTGGCCGCAGAACGACAATTTTCACCATTGTCCTCAGGTGTTATAATGGTAGCTGTAAATTTTACTGAGAGATGATCGCAGAATCTGAACCAGGAAATCATATTTAGCACATTTAATTAAATGCCAAATTAAAATGGAGAACATTAGAGACATTTATTTAATAAAATCAATTATGGTAATATTCAACAATAACTTTGATTTGAAGTATTGAGATGCCACACCTCTTGATTAACAAAACAATGACTGATCATTTCTACCCATGGCACAGCTGCCTGACCTGCTGAGTCCCTCCAGCTTTTCATCGTTTGTTTAAGATTCCAAGCCTTGAAGAATTGAGGGAAAGATTTTCTTAGCGTCTTTTCAGTATTGTGAAGTTATTCGTTGTAGAAAGGCAGAGAACCCTGAACCAGAATGCCTCAGTTTCCATTTTTAATTGTGATTTTTGCTTTCTGGAATTGCTTGTTTGATTTGTGGGGGGAAAAAATGGTCCAGTGTGCACCAGCACCTGATCTCAGGTCCTGGCTGTGTGGAATTTGCACATTCTCCTAACAATTACATGGGTTTCTCCATAAGGGTTGATATTAATTGCCTCAGTTTGTAGGTGAAAGGTAGAATTGGTGGTGGGGGTGGGGGTGAAGTAGAGATAAGATTGTAGGGAAAATAAAATGGGATTAGTGTAAAAATCATTGTTGGTCAAAGCAGACTTGTTGGGTAAAAGAGTCTGTTTCCATATCAAGTCTGGTTGTACCCTTTTCTCTCCCTATTTGTTTGAACATAGAACACGACAACTCTCAATGTTGTGCTGACCCATACATTCCATTTTTTTTTTAAAGTACAAAACCCTCCCTAGCTTGTAACTCTCTAATTTTTCTTTTATCCATATGCCTGTCTAAAAGTCTCTGAAATGCTCTTAATATTTCAGCCTCCACCACCTTCCCTGGCAAGGCATTCCAGGCACTCACAACTATCTGTGTTTTAAAGAAACAACATACCCCTGATATCTTCTCTCCCTTCATTTTGTACACATGTCTTCTGGTGTTTGCTATTCCTGCCCTGGGAAACAAGCACTGGCTGTCCACCCTATCTATGCCTCTCAGAATCTTGTAGACCTCTATCAAGTCTCCTTTCATCCTTCTACGCTCCAAAGAGAAAAGTGCCAGCTCTGCTAACCTTGCCTCATAAGACATTTTACAATCCAGGCAACATCCTGGTAAATCTCCTCTGCACCCTCTCCATTGCTTCCTCATCCTTCCTATAATGAGGTGACCAGAACTGAACACAATATTCTAAGTGTGGTCTCACCAGAGATCTGTTGAGTTGTAACATGATCTCTACTCTAGAACTCAATCCCCCTATTAATGAAGCCCATCATCCCATAGGCTTTCTTAACTATTATATGAACCTGTGCCGAGACCTTGAGGGATGTATGGATTTGGACCCCAAGGTCCCTCTGTTCATAAAAGTCAAGTAACCGACCTTTAATCCTATACTCAGCCTTCTTGTTTGTCCTTCCAAAATGTATCATTCCACCTGCCACTTATCCTCCCAACTCTGCATCCTATCGATATCCTCGTGTAACCTTCGGCAACGTTCAGCTCCATCCACAACTCTGCAAGCTTACTGACCCATCTTTCCACCTCTTCATCCAGGTCATTTGTAAAAATTACAAAGAGCAGAGGCCCCAAAACAGATCCTTGTGGTACTCCACTAGTCACTGACCTCCAAGCAGAATACTTTCCTTCCACTACTATTCTCTGCTTTCTACCTGCGAGCCAATTTTTTTTTATCCACACAGCAAAGGTTCCATGGATCCCATGCCTCAAGATTTTTTTGAACAAGTCTCTTATGGGCGACTCGTCAAATACTAAGCTAAAATCCATATAGACCACATATACTGCCCTATCCTCATCAATTTATTTTGTTACCTCCTCAAAAAACTCAGTTAGGCTCATGAAGCACGACCTTCCCTTCACAAGCCATGATGATTATCCTTGAGTAGACTGTACTTCTCCAAATGCTCATACATCCTATCCTTAAGAATCTTCTCCAATAGTTTGCACACCACTGGTGTAAGACTCACTGGTCTGTAGTTCCCAAGATTCTTCCTATTACTTTTTTAAAACAATGGGATTACATTTGCTATTCTCCAATACTCTGGCACTTCCCCTGTGGCCAAAGAGGACTCAAAAATCATAGCTACTATTCCAGCTATCTCTTCCCTCACTTCCCACAGCAACCTGGGATATATCGTGTCTAGCTCCAAGGACTTATCAATCTTGGTGTTTTTAAAAAGATGCAACACTTCAACCTCCACGTTGTCCAGCACTCAAGCCTGTTCTATTCTGACCTCACCCTGATCAATTTTCCCTTCCACCTGACCAAGTTAATTACCCAGAATTAGATCCAGGATAGTCTCTCCTCTTGACAGCTGGTCTACGTGCTGTGTCAGGAATCCTTCTTGAACACACTTGACAAATTCAGCCCTATCTATCCCTCTTGCAGTCAGGAAGTGCCAGTCAATATTAGGTAAGTTGAAATCACCCATAACTACAACCCTTTAGCATTCCAAAATCTCCCTGCTTATCTGGTCCTCGGGGTCCTGAGGGTTACTTGAGGGCCTATCAACTACTCCTAGTACAGTGATTGCTCCCTTCCTATTCCTGACTTCCACCCACACCATCTCAATAAACACGCCCTCTGCAGCATCCTCCCTTTCTATAGCCATGATACTATCTCTGACCAGTAATGCTACTGCCCCCACTCTCTTATCTCCCATCCTATTCCTTTTAAAACACCTAAACCCTGGTACCTGCATCAGCTAATCCTGACCAGTAATGCTACTGCCCCCACTCTCTTATCTCGCATCCTATTCCTTTTAAAACTCCTAAACTCTGGTACCTGCATCAGCTAATCCTGCCCTTCCTCCAGCCAGATCTCTGTAATGGCCACAACATCGCAGTTCCACATACTGATCCATGCTCTAAGATCATCCCCATTATTCCTAATACTCCTAGCTGAAAATGGACACCTTTCAATCCCTCGAACTGGCTACATTTATGTTTTGCCCCCTCCCTGTCCTTCCTCACAAACTCTGAACACATAGCATCATGCTTTCGACCTTCTGCCCTATTCTCTGCACTCACATTCTGGTTTCCACCCCCCTGCCAAACTAGTATAAACCTTTCCCAACAGCTCTAGCAAAGCTGTCTGCCAGGATATTGATCCCTTTCCAGTTCAGGTGCAGCCCATCCTTTTTGTACAGGCCAGACGCTCTCCAGAAGAGATCCCAAATCTGAACCCCTGCACCAATTCCACAGCCACACATTCATCTGCCACAACTTCCTATTTCTACTCTCTCTCTCTCTCTCTCTTCTCCCCCCCCCCATTCCCCAACCAACAAGTCCTCAATCACCATAGCTCTCCTCTTCTCCCTCCTTCCTTTCTGAGCCAAGGGACCAGCCTCTGCGCCAGAGACATGACTACCCCAACTTGTCCCTGGTAGATTGTTCCCCCAAACAGTATACTTATTGTTGAGGGGAATGGCCACAGGGGTGCTGTGCACTGTCTGTCTTTTCCCCTTCCCTCTCTTAATAGTCATCAGCTTCCTGCCTCCTGACATTTGGGGGTGACTGTCTCCCTGAACCTCCTCTCTACCATTACCTCCGCCTCCTGAATGATCTGGAGTTGCTCCAGTTCCCTAACTTGGTCTTCCAGGATCTGCAGCTGGATGCGTCTCTTCCAAGGACAATTGTTAATTTGCATATTTTATCCCATTTTTCACTGACAGATCAGATGAGATTTGTTTGCATCTCTACAAATATGAAATGTACTAAAACAACCTTATTTTCACTTTCCCATCAATCTTGGTGAAAAGGTTCTGTCTTTATTTCATTTTGCTGTCATTTCAAATGGCAGTTTATGGCATTGAAGCTCTTACCTTGTGTCATGTGTTTATATATTTTTAATAATCTTTTAAGGCTTATCATTTGTGTAAAGTCAATATAATTTCACAAAGTTGTGTTTGCATCTTAGGAAAGTTTGATTTTATTGAATCACAGCAAGTCAAAGGTGAAGGAAAGTAATTTTACCTATCATGTCTGTGCCTTATGTCTTTTTCAATATTTTTATTGAAATTGAGATTCCACATCAAAAAATAGAGTACATAAGAATACATATTAAAAAAAGACAAGTACAAAGTACACTACACTCAGGTCACATTACTTCATCCACAATAACCCACATTCTTAATCAAACAAAATATATTATAGTAATGTTTTATTATTTAAAAATCAATCGAATCCCACTACCAAAACCGAAGCTGTTTGGCAAAGAGAAAAAAAGAATTCCCTGTCTCAGTAATAAATTACCTTATTAATCAACACCTCTGCATTAATACCAAATCAGAGATTTTTAAAGTAATTTTAAAAGAGTCTCCACAGTGTTTGAAAATTTAAATTCAAATCGGAAATTGAGCATCAAATCTTCTCCAAATTTAAACATTACATAATGTCACGTGACCACTGTGCATGGGTAGGTGGAACAATGTCCTTCCAACTAAGCAACACTGCCCGCCTAGCTATAAGAGAAATAAAAGCTAATAAATGCAAATCAGATAATGTCAGTGGCTATCAAATAGCTCTTCAGTCCCTCATTCACTCAGTCCACAGCTATTGCAAGTAAAAGGCCTTCAACTACACACCCAAACATCACTTAAATGTGATGATGCTTTTGGCCCCCAACAGCATTATTGGCAGAACCCTACGACCTTTTGGATGAGACATTTTCCTTTCCTCCTTCGTTGTCTGTTCTGCCAATTACATTAAAACCCCTGTTATCTGAAATTCAAGCAACCGGCAGCCTCCAGCAACTGGCAAAAAAAAACCCCACATAAAATAAATGTAAAACAAAAAGGAAGTTTAAAATTGGCGCACCTCTCTGTTCAACAATCATCGAACACAAAATCTCAAGCAACTGGAAAATTCACTTATCTGGATCTACCAATCCTCATAGATTCCGGATTCCACGGATTTTACTGTACTTTAATTCCATCCCCTCTGATATATGACCCTTTGGGAAAAAAAATAACTGCTACCTATTTACTCTTGTCTAGGCTTTTTATTAATAATTTCAATACTTCATTTATATCTCCCCTCAGTCTCTTCAGACCTAACAAATATGCTCCATTTCGTTTAACCGTCAGGTAATATAATTGTTAGCTTGTGAGTAAGGCCAGAGTTGACGAGATGCTACAGGTTACAAGTTGATATGTAGCCAATCCAACTCCTCCCCATCCTCCATCTTGGACTGGGAACTTTTGAAATCCATTGAGGACACAGCCCATTGTTCCCGATGTCTTTCATGTGATATGCTTGATAATGATTTTCTACACGCTTTCTGCTGCCCAAGTATCAACTTTGCAATCCTATTCTATTTAGCTACCCTTTTACTTAGTCAATTTCACAAAAGACCATCCTTGTTGTTTTTACATGTTTGTTTCTCCTTCATTAATCTTTCTCTATTTACTTAGGTTTCACACTTCCTAGTTTTATGGACCTTTTATGATGGTTTATCCTTCAACCAAGAATGTTGTCTCCAGTCTATGCTCTGAATACATCTAATTTAATTTGCAAGCTTTTCGTACGATATCATCAGGCTGTTATTTTTCTCAGCTGCCTCTGACATATTGAAATACTACAAATGCAATTTTTCATTTAACATTTTCTAATGTCTTTGAACAATGCAAAAATTGCAATTGTGACTTTGGCAAAATATTGTGAGAATAATGCTTTCAGATTTGTGGATCATGAAAGTCTGTGGTTGGTTGTAAGTTTGGAAATTGTGCGGGGTAGCCAATAGGTTTCATCAACTGGTGTCATCATTTACTTTTTAGTTAAAATATTGATGAGATTTGAAATGCAGTCCGGTTCTAAAGTTCCTATTTTTTTTCTCTTGTGACCACACCATGTCAAGTGATTATTTTTACCAAGATCCAAAAGAGAGAGGTTCTGGCCCATCAAGTTGAAAAGTAATGCTTTTTAGTTTCGCCTAAATGTAACCAATTATTGACCTGAAATCCTACTTCACTTCTATCTTTGGGATTTTTGCAGGTCAATGGTACTGATACGGACTATGAATATGAAGAAATCACACTGGAAAGGGTAAGGAGGCTCTATTTTCTTTCACGATGCTCATGAAAATTTCAATGAAATAGAAGTGTATTTCATAATTCCATTTCTTTGATCATTGCTAATTCTCAGCAACCTCCACTGGCAACTTAATCAAAGCTAAATAATCATTCATGTGAGCATTAAGGACATGCCAACTGATTATTATTGACGAGTCTACCTGAGATTGAGTATTTTTCATGACAAAATTTGAGTGCAAAAGTTCAAATACATGAGATCTGCTGTGATGGGACGTAATATTCAGTGAAACCAATTATATGATCTATTCAATTGATTTATGGCAACAGGATATTTCAGTTTTCTATTGTGGCTTTGGTAACAGATCGATGACAGAATATTGTCCTTTGTCTATTTGATATGTGACCATTGCTTCGGGGATTAGTAATTAATATTTCTGCAAGATTGTAGATAATTACCCCAAAAAATTATTTATAATTATTTAAGTTATAATTATTTAATAGCATTGTATCTCAACAGCCCCTTTTCTATTTTTATGGCAAAAAATTTTGTCACCCATATGTGCAATTGATGTTTATTGTGTTTATTTCAAGAGTTATAATTTACTAATTGTGACAAATCCGAAGTTCTTTCTTGAAAGGTGCTTTTCTTTTTATCTTAGAATAACATAACAGCAGTTTTTATGTCAAATATTTGGACTCAGACTTGCAGATGAATGTAGCGGTGTAATTAATTGTAGCATATCTCTAATAGTGAATTAACAACTTACTTTTGGAAGTGAAACCCTACTGAGTTAGATTTGTTGGATATCATGGTTGGCCTCTTCTGATACCCAATCTTGGTAGAATGATTTATCAATATACTGTGTTAAAATGCCCTTCATAAAGGGAACCAAAATAATAGAACCATTTCTAATTAAAAGAAGGAATCTATAAGCAGACTAACCTTTTATTTCTTTTTTTCTGGTAAATTATGATCCCAGTTAGCCAACAGTGGTCTTGATTGCAATGGTTTGATTTGCAGCAGCAAAATGATATGGGGAGAATATTTTTCAATTACTTCATAACATTAAAGAAAACTAGCAAATTTGTTGCCTTTTGGACAATATAAAATTATTCTGGCCACAAACAATATAGGAAAAACTTAAACTTTTATTCTAACTACAAGGAATTTTAATTCAGAGTCTGACTTCCAATCTCATTAAAGTTGGAGGAGAATTAAAACAAATGAATTAATTACATAATTAAATATCTAGAATTATGATGAAAAATATAATATTCATCGTCGTAACAACTGAATTTATACCAAAAATTATTTGGTTCATTATCATCCTTTGGAGAATGGAGCCTGCATCCACTTGGAGTGTCATACATGTGACTACCGTGCAGATTCACCAGAATGTTCTTGACTCTCAACAAATCCCTGAAATGGCTGAGAAAGCCAATAAGTGGTGTTAAACTTCTATCAAAGCCAAACAAGCAGATTTGGCCAAGGCAGTTCATTCTGATGCAATAAATGCTCATCCATCTCGATCAATTCTGTAGAGAACCTCCTCAACCTAACTTGCAGGAATTTCAGACATTGGACCAAAATGTCGCATGTCATAGCATGAGATCAAATGAGCAAAAACCCTTCGTGTTCATTGCTGCAGCTCTTCTTTGGTAGAATCTATAATCCGGCATATTCAGGATGAGAAGGACACAGTATTTATTCCAGATGGAGTCTCAAATTCCCTTCACTAAATTGGCTTGACAGCACCACCAATGACAAAGCTGGCTAAATTCTTAAAGACCAATGAGATATCTCCATCATGTGTACTGCAGTAATGCATTATAAAATGACTGAATTCTGGTTTGAGCTTGAGCTCCAAGATATTAATTCTTGTTTGAGCTTGTGCTCTAAGTACGGCACAGTTCATTTAGTGGTCAGGAAAATGCTATTACAGCACCAATGACCCAGTTTTGAATCCGGCGCTGTTTTTAAAAGTTTGTTATGTTCTCCCCGTGTCTGAGTTGGCTTCCTCTGGGTCTTCCATTTTCCTCCCACTCTTCAAAAATATATGGGGATTGTAGGTTAATTGGGGTATCTGGAGAGTATGTACTCAGGAGACGAAATGGCCTGGTACTGAGCTGTTTGTCTAAATTTGAAAATTGTTCTCAATTCAATCGCCATCATCAACTAGATGACATCTATAGAAGGGTAATAAATGGTGGGCTCGCAAGCTACACAACATATCCCCGTTAATAAAATGCGATATATTATGTTTTAAATTCATACATGTTGGTTCAGGGAAATTTAACTTGATTGGTACAAATCTATTTGAGATTTGTTACAGAAATGCATTTAGCTTTTTCATGAAAGTGATCAGGGATTTGTTTTGGGGCAGGATACAAAGACAAATGATCTGTTTTGAGCGCACTTCACTTCTCTGGTGGGCAACTGACGATTAAGATTCTTAAGAAATGTGCCTCGGAATTTGACGTTTAACTGGAATTTTTAGATTTAATTGAGTTTGTGTTACTTTTCAATATTTCTGTAAGAATTGTGATTTGTGACCACAAAAGTTTGTCTTGAGATGGTTTTCCTTTCAGCGAACGCAAGAAAAATAGGAGCAAACTATTGCACTCCTCAAGCCCGTAATGCAATTAAATGTGAGCATGGCTGATCGTCTGCAGGCCTCCACTCCTTCTTTCAGCTAGATGCCAGTTCCTCTTAATCCCCTGAACTTTCAGAAATGTTTCTACCTCCATTTTAAATGCTTGTAACAGCCTAATCAGCATCTCAAAGATTTTGCAGCTTTTATAGTACTGCCATTACTGACGAAGCAATGGAAATAGTGAGCAGGTTGGATGGCGTTCAAAGAGTAAAACATTATCACTTTTGATCATTTTTCCATGCCATCATAGAACCATGCATTGACTGATAAAAGATCAACCACCTGAAATCTTGGCAGTTTCACCATCCACAGATACTGCCTGAATTCCATTTTTACAGCATATTTTAATTGAACATTGAAAATGAAATCTTCACAGGCTAATTTTTTTTCCATGTGTTCACCACACAATTTTTTTTATCATTGATCTTCTGTGTCTGCTTTAGGGAAATTCTGGCCTTGGGTTCAGCATTGCAGGTGGCACTGATAATCCGCACATTGGTGAAGATCCAAGTATATTCATTACAAAGATCATTGCAGGAGGTGCAGCTGCACAGGATGGAAGACTGCGGTATGTTTCTTTGCATTGCAGTGATGTTTGGAAAATGAACATTCATTCACTCAAGTGTATTCTTGAGAGTGCACTAATTGGTGTACAAAAAAAGTTTCATAAGGTTTCCCAGCTGTTGTTGAGGTTGTTCGCTTCGTACTTTCTGGCAAAAATAAATTTCAAATGGCAATGATCGTAATGGTACAGCCACTAGAATTCATAATGCAAAGGCATAATTGAATGTATAAATCTGGGAGGCACTGTTTAAAAGGTGTATGCACATATGCTCTGTTTAAAATAGAAGTATTTTCTTAGCTGCATCAAGCCCTCCAAATGTATCTCAGCACAGAAATCAATTTCTGTGAAATATGATCTTGAAAATGGCCTTCGCAACCACATTTCAACATGAGAACTAATTTTATCTGGAAAACAAGTAAACATTGTCCATGTGTATTTGTATCCTCGGATGCAGATAAAGCAGCTTGGTTGAAAAGTAGTATATTTTATGTTGCATTATTAATCATGCCTACTGATATAAAACTGTCTGACAAATGTGAGCAGTGCCAGAGGGACCATCAATGTTTGTTGGTGTTACTGCAGAATGAGATTCTGTTTTATATAAGTCCGAATATTGTCAAATACCATCTAATTTGTATTCCTTTTGGGGCAGGAAAACCTAATTGCAGTAAGTTCTTGCCTATAAATCCTGTCTTTGTTGGATTGATATGTCGAGCATGCAAATGTGTAGCAGATCATAAATCCACACACACACACACACACACTCTCTCTCTCACTCTCCCTCTCTATATTTTAAATATATATATATATTTTATTTTTTTTTCTCTTCTCTTTGGCTTGGCTTCACGGACGAAGATTTATGGAGGGGTAATGTCCACGTCAGCTGCAGGCTCGTTTGTGGCTGACAAGTCTGATGCGGGGCAGGCAGACACGGTTGCAGCGGTTGCAAGGGAAAATTGGTGGGTTGGGGTTGGGTGTTGGGTTTTTCCTCCTTTGTCTTTTGTCAGTGAGGTGGGCTCTGCGGTCTTCTTCAAAGGAGGTTGCTGCCCGCCGAACTGTGAGGTGCCAAGATGCACGGTTTGAGGCGAGATCAGCCCAATGGCGGTGGTCAATGGGGCAGGAACCAAGAGATTTCTTTAGGCAGACCTTGTACCTCTTCTTTGGTGCACCTCTGTCTCGATGGCCAGTGGAGAGCTCGCCATATAACACGGATCTTTGGAAGGCGATGGTCCTCCATTCTGGAGACGTGACCTACCCAGACGATCTCAGATATTGGAAATCTGGATCTATGAAGAAGCAGAGAGATTTGGTTATCAATGTGTCCTTCACCAAAAGTCATTGAAAGGCATGGAAAATAAAGGCCAATGGAATAGTCAGCTCAAGGTGTTGAAAATGAGCTTTATTAATATGCAGTCTTCATCAGATGTCATTTTGAAAATAGTATTCTGCTCTGAGCAGAGCATGTCAGGATGGATACATTATTCTATCCAATTTTTTTAAATACTTTTTCTGACCAAAATCTTGCCTCTATTGAACAATTATTCACCTAATTTACAATACCTAGACACCACTTCTTTCATATTACAGGTTAATTTTGAAGCCCCCTGAAGACCTGGTACCTAATGTGATAGAGATGATTTATAATTTTCAACCTAATTATAAAGGGGTGATAGCTGTCCTTTATCAATTACTTCTAAACACTATGGTTAGCTTCCTAAACAGAATTAAAAAAAACGTTGGGAACAGGAGTTTCAACAGTTATTTTCTGAAACTACATGGAATTCTATTTTGAAGCGAGTGCATTTATCCTCTCATTGTGCTAAACATTCATTAATACAGTTTAAGGTAGTACACCAGACCCACTATTCCAAAGTTTATATCGCTCAATTTTATTCTCAACTCTCTTCTAATGTGACAAATGTATAACAGAAGGTGGTACATTGTATCATATGTTCTGGTTATGTCCTTCTCTTTCAAATTTTTAGAATGGGTATTTTGTACTTTGTCTTTAGTTCTTAATATTAATTTGACTCCATATCCTTTTCTCGCTCTCTGGAATAAGTCGGCTGACAGGTTTGACATGGAATGCATCGCAATCCCATGCCATTGCCCTTGCTCCCCTTATTGCTAGAAGGGCCATATTGATGAGATGGAAAGATACTGTCCCTCCCACTCATACTCATACTGATATGATGGCATCGAAAAATTAAATGTTCCACTATGGAAATTAATCCTAACTTTGTTTCTTTATGGGGTTCTTTTCTCACTTATTTTCAAAATTTGTAAGAGTAACTATTTTCTGGTTTATGACCCCATTGGTTACTTTTTGTTTAATTATCAGTAGTGGTCTGTCCGTAAGCCAATAGCCTCCCTAGGGTGGGGTTACATTAGTAGAATAGTAGATAAATGTTTTTTTCCACTTCTTGTTAAAGTAACATAGGTTACAAAACCATCTGTATTATTCCATAAATTTTTTAAATATTCTTTTTTATTCTCATGTTCTTCTTTGGCTTGGCTTCGCGGACGAAGATTTATGGAGGGGGTAAATGTCCACGTCAGCTGCAGGCTCGTTTGTGGCTGACAAGTCCGATGCGGGACAGGCAGACACGGTTGCAGCGGTTGCAGGGGAAAATTGGTGGGTTGGGGTTGGGTGTTGGGGTTTTCCTCCTTTGCCTTTTGTCAGTGAGGTGGGCTCTGCTGTCTTCTTCAAAGGAGGTTGCTGCCTGCCGAACTGTGAGGCGCCAAGATGCACGGTTTGAGGCGATATCAGCCCACTGGCGGTGGTCAATGTGGCAGGCACCAAGAGATTTCTTTAGGCAGTCCTTGTACCTTTTCTTTGGTGCACCTCTGTCACGGTGGCCAGTGGAGAGCTCGCCATATAACACGATCTTGGGAAGGCGATGGTCCTCCATTCTGGAGACGTGACCCACCCAGCGCAGCTGGATCTTCAGCAGCGTGGACTAATTAAAGATGTTAAAAATGTATTATATACAAAAACAAAAGAGAGAGAAAGTTTCAGGTACTTTCCCCATGATCCCATGGCCAACGTTCACAGCTCAATGTGAGGACTTGCATTTTGTCCAATGTGTGATTACAACATTTTGGAAGTTTTACATCACAATACATTTTTACAAAATTTCTTCTTTTCTACATGTTATTTCCTTGGATGATGTGATCCATGTTAACCTAGTCTGAATAAACTCAAATGATAAATGTCAGTATGAAATGTATCCATTATTTTATCCTGTACTATCCAGGGATATTGGAGTCAGGTTATAAATGAGCAAGAAGTAAAACATGAAAATCTGTAGACACCATGACTGAAGTCACAACACACAATGCTGGAGAAACTCAGCAGGTCAAACAGGGTCCTTTATATAGCAAAGGTAAAAATACATAACCGATGTTTCAGGCTTGAGTCTTTCATCTAGGTATGGAAAAATGTTGACATTTGCTATATAAATGACCCTGTTTGACCTGCTGAATTTTTGTGGGTTTTTTATGAAAGAGCAAGATGGGAGTCAGATATTCAGTTTATGTACCTTGTACTGCTTCATATTTGATATATTAATGGTAGAATTGATCAATTTTAATAGTTGTGTTAGAACATGTTATGATTTAAAAATTCGTATGGCGATGCGACAAAGCTGAAACTACTCGAACAAATGAGTCAAGACAGGACCAGTTTTTTTTTAATGCAGGTTCTGTTTGGCTGTTATACTTCTTGATGAAGCCTTTGTAAATATTCTCAACCTTACCTGCCAGTTTCAATGACTTGTCCATCCATACCTCATGATTGAAATTGGGTCTCAGCAGTGGTCAAGGAAGAAAATAAACATGGTATAAATAACTGTCCATTTTGTGCTGCTGGCAAAGACCAGTTTAATTTCCTGAATTTTCTTTGCAATCATGTTAATGTATTCCTATTGATTTATTTACAACAGGTTCTTCTGTACAAGACAAGATGACAAAGTATTAGGAAATTGGTCAAATCTTGGAACATACACAATTGGTGGCAAATGTCCATAAAAATCCTTGTGAATTATTGTAATAATCCAGCACTTGATCCATCTTCAGTGGATGCATTATTACAGAACATTTAGCCACTCTGCTGGTCTTCATGATTCTGTATTCGTTGTTTTTTCCTTTCGCTTTCCCCCAGAGTTCACTCCTCTTTTTTGCTTTCACTATTTTTTATAACTTGCACAAAAAAATCATTCACGGCACAATTTTGTAAGAGTGTCCAATTGCTAAAGTCTTATTCACATTAACCATATAACCATGTCACCATTTACAGAGCGGAAACAGGCCATGTTGGCCTTTTGAGTCTGCACCGGTTCACTGATTTTGTGCACCCTCTTCAGGCATTGGTCCCAGTAGATCTTCATTCAATAACAATGGGCGAATTCAATGCAGCTGGAATCTTATTGAAATTGAAAGCAAGATTGTGGTCCTGGCACCACACAACCAGATTCTTGATCTCCATCGTGCTTTCTGACTCATGCATTAGCTGTCTGTCCAAGACACAGATTCCAAGAATGAACATTCAACTCAGAAAACAACAGTTCGCTATAGATGTGTTGTGACCCTGAACCAACCCACAGCTAACTTACTAAGAATACAGATACAATATTTTAACTCTACAATTTACCTTACTAATATGTATATATAGAGAGAAATATAGTTTAACATTAAATTATATGTTAATACAAATCCTTTACACCTGCTTCTGGTTTTATATTTGATAATTTTTGCATTTATATTGGAAAAGATTAAATATCCAACTTTTTGCTTTGATATTTATGCCTGCAGCTGTGATATGCTCCATTGAAAGAATACTTCTTGACTCAAGACTAACTTAACTATATATGTAAAAGAATGCTTCCTTTTCCATCCCATTTCTCCAACATTCTTGGAAGAATTTCTGTCATTTGTTTGCAGCTTTTACAGCTATCTTTCTAATTCTAGGGTGAATGACTGCATCCTTCGAGTAAATGATGTCGATGTAAGGGAAGTAACACATAGCAAAGCAGTGGAAGCTTTAAAAGAGGCTGGATCAATTGTGAGGTTATATGTGCGGAGAAGGAAACCAGTAACAGAAAAAATCTTGGAGATAAAACTAGTTAAAGGGCCAAAAGGTAGGTTCTGCAGTAAAAAATAAAAAGGTTTTTAATGCACTTTACACAGGCTGTATGTGTTGAAGTCTGGGATATTTTAATTTAATTTTAGACGTGTTCATCAGTAAGCTCTTTTTTTTAAAGAGTAATTTTGCATGTGTGGGCTTGAAGCTGGATAGCTACAGCAACAAAGTGTTGATTCTCACAGAAGAGAAATCTGTGCTGTGAATGCATGCAATTCAATTCTAGTCAAGCTTTGGAGACCTCTGTTCAACATTTGTCAATGCTTAATTATCTTAATAAATCTGTTGGTCAGAGAGTCATCCAGATTTGTTCTTTCAGGGTATGAAGATTCAGGGAAGATGTTCAGGTATCTAAGACACTTCATGCAAAATATGAAATGCAAGGTGACTGGTGATAGGTTCAAGGTTGCCATAAACAGAATTGGCTCAAAAGGAGAATAAAACATGAACAAGAGTCCGATATTTGCTTACATCATGGCAAATCAGTGTAGCAATGCCATTCACAATCCCTTTTCAAATACAAACTTGAAGATTGCAATTTTCCAAATGTTATGATGGGTACGAGCAAAGAATATAGTGTACAAAAAAAAAGGTGTGTTATATCCTACTATTGTAGGAAGTAACACGTATTAGGTGGGTCAAGACAAATATTTCAAGTCAGAAATTTGGAATATGGAATGCAATGATTAAGGCTGATGCAATCATGTGGGAATATAACGTGGTGGTGGTAACTGAAATGCGGCTCAAAATGGGTCACAACTGGGACAATATTCTGAATGAGTGATGATAAGATAGGGAAGGAAACAAAGGAGACATAATGGCCAGACTGATGAAAGAAAATATAGTGCAGAAAAATGACCTGAGGAGGGTGGAGGGCCTTGAAATGGTGTCAAAAACTAAATTTATTTATTTAAAAAGCAAGACTCGCACTGTTCAATAAACCATCAAGAAGAGTAATAAATCTGCAGGGAAGGTGGATGTGTAAGAACTGTAGAGTGAAGATGTTAAAGTCTTGTTTCCTCAATAAATTGTGAATTAATGGTAAAGGAAAACTCCCTTGATCAATATATTTTCAGCCAACTGCCAGTCATGTTCCAGGGAAACAATTTGCCTTAATGGACCAAGTTTCAGTTGATGTGTGGAACAAAAACTATTTTAAATAGAACTTAATTCATCGACAGTTGACTGCATAAAATTTGGCTTGGGTAAAGTAGAATTGAAGACTGGAACATTGAGTGTTCTATCAAGAACAGAGGTTTCGATTGCAGATTAATCATACACCCACAAGGTGGAAAGAGGGAGCTGGAGGTTTTTGACCAAGGTGTGCTGCAGGGATCAATGATGAATCGTTTGTTATACAATTGAGATGAGTATGAAAGTGACATAATTTGTACGTTTACCAATGATACCAGTGGATCATGAAGAAAAGTGTACAAGGTTAGATCTGGAAGAACGATGCAAACTATTAAAATCTTTGACTGCTACAGAGGTCTATGATACATTAATGACTTTACCAAATAATAAAGCACCAGAAGATGGATTCCCCAAGGAGTTTAACAAAGTTTTCAATAATTTATTAATTTTGCCCTTTTTAGAGGTAATAATAAAGCGAGTGGAAAAAACTCAGTTTACCCGAATCTTGTAAAATGGCTATAGTTACAGAAATAGCAAAAACAAGAAAAGATCCTTTGTCACCAACTTCATATAGACCATTATCCTTATTAAATACTGATTACAAAATAATTGCAAAATTATTAGCTGATAGATTAACGAATTGTCTACCGCAGTTGGTGAAGTTTGACCAGACGGGATTTGTTAAAAATAGGTCAGCAGATAATGTGTGTAAATTTATTAATCTGATTCATATGGCACAAACACGGAAAGAACCAACAGTCACAGTAGCTCCGGATACAGAGAAGGCCTTTGATAGGCTTGAATGGAGTCACCTTTTTAAAGTATTACAGAAATTTAAATTATCAGAAAAATGTATTAACTGGATCAAGGCACTATATAATGGTCCCAAGGCAAAAGTATTAACTAATGGATATATCTCAGATTCTTTTATATTAAGTAGGTCAACTTTCACCTTCCCTTTTTGCTTTAGCAATAGAACCACTGGCAGAATTGATAATATCAGATAAAATGATAAAGGGAATAAAAATAAATGATGAAGTATTTGAAATTAGTTTATTTGCGGACAATATTATTGAATATTTAACACGACCTAAAAAATCAATAAAGATGTTACGTACCAAATTGAAAGAATATGGGGCAATATCAGTGAAGTGATGCCAATGAATACAGTTGATTATACATAATATAAAAAGGAATCTCCTTTTAAATAGCAGTCACAGGCCATTTAGGTATTAGAAAAAATAGATAATAACTTGAATCATTTGTTTAAGTTAAATTATCAACCATTAATGAAAAAGATACAAGATTATTTAGAGAAATGGAAGGATTTAACTCTAATAGGAAGGATAAACTGCATTAAAATGAACATTTTTCCACGATTACAATATTTATTTCAAACATTGCCTATTCCCTTATCTGGGAATTTTTTTCAAAAATTGAATACATTAATAAGAAAGTTCTTATGGAAAGGTAAGAAACCAAGAGTGGCTTTGGATAAGCTAACATGGGCATATAAACAAGGTGGATTGCAGTTACCAAATTTTAAAAATTACTATAGGACAATTCAATTAACATTTTTGTCAAAATTTTATCAGGTAGGAGAGAAAACTAAGGGAAAATACTTCTGATCATTTATAAGTGGAATAAGAAACAAGTAAAGAATAAAAATTGACCAATATTACATCACATATTAAAAATATGGAGTAATATACATTTAAAATGAAAGATGATAAATTACCAATTGCCAAATATGTTGCTAAAACAAAATTGATTAATTCCTTTTACAATGAATAATATATTTTTTTAAGGAATGGACAAGAAAAGGAATTAAAAGAATAAAAAACTGTTTTCTGGGCAATACTTTATTAAAATTTGAATAATTAAAAGATAAATATGAAATATTGAATGACTCAATATTTTCTTATTATCAATTAAAAACATATTTAAAAGAGAAGTTGGGAACTAATTTAAGGTTACCTGAAGTAAGTTGCTTTGAATATCCAATTATGGATACTTTGATAGTTTAAAAATTGATTACAAGTATGTATATTAAATTGCAAAATGATGGGAAAGATGAGGCAATTACAAACCCAAACAACGTTGGGAAGAAGATTTAAATATACAAATAAAGAACAAAACTTAGGTGGAACTATGTGTGGGTACTATAACAAATACAACAAATGCTCGGTATTGTGTGATGCAATTTAACTGGCTACATAGACTATATATTACACCTCAAAAATTAAAAGAATGGAATCTTACAAGAAATTGGTACAATATGATATTCACTTTGGACATGTGCAAAAGTAAAACCTTTTTGGGAGGAATTAAATTCAATATTAAATCAAATTACAAAAAATAAAATACCGGAAGACCAAAAAATCTTTCTGTTAAGCAATATAAAGGATAAAGATTTACCATTAAAATTAGATAGATCTCAAAACCTATTTATTATGATCGCCTTAGCAGCAGCAAAAAAATGTATAATGATGACTTGGAAAATGGAAAATCTTTTGAAAATACAACATTGCTACATAGAAATGAATAATTTTATTCCATTAGAGAAAATTACCTATAATTTAAGAGACAATTATGGTCAATTCAAACAAATCTGGGACCCATATATAAAGTTTATTAGTGACTCCCAGATTCAAACCCACAACTCTTAATGAGATATGTTATACTTATTGAAATAGTAAAATTAAATAATATCTAGATGACACTCTCCTTCTTCCTCTCTTTTCTTCTCTCTCTCTTCCTGTTCTTCTTTCTTTCTATAGTTATTTGGGGGGTGGAGTGGGAGGAGATTGGGGAGAAAATGGAAAATGTCACTATGTACATATACATATTTATGTAAGTAACCTTACTGGTTTGTATATTGTAACGTGTTAAATTAAAAAAAATAGAAAGGAAGGTGTCCAAGGTTACAGTAGTATATTTAAATTCAGACATGCAGGACGGTAACAGGCCATTTCAACTCACAAACCCGTGCTGCCCAATTACAACCAATTAACCTAGAACTCCCATTACGTTTTGAACAGTGAGAGGAAACCAGAACATCCGGAGGAAACCCATTCAGACACGGAGAGAACATACAAACTCCTCATAGACAACACGGGATTCGAAATTTGGTCCCAACTGGAGGTTCTGTAACAGAGATGTGTTCATTGCTATGCTAACTGTGCCATTTGTCAACTGACAAAATTGGTATGGGAATGGCAGATGGAATTTCATGTGAAGGGATGCATTTTGGGAAGTTAAAACAGGCCAGGTCCATCACAGTGAATGACACAGCCCTGGAGAGTGATGTTGAGCAGGCAACAAGTACATAGTGTATTCAAGGTAGTTGTGGGAGTTACTGGGTTTGTAATGTATGCCTTCTGACATGGAGACAGAGAGATCCAGAAAGGGAGAGTGCTGTTGGAGATAGACCAGATGAACTTGAGATCTTGGTGGAGGTTGGCCATTAGTTGAATGAAGTTGACGAGTTTATCGCGGGTGCATGAAGCAGCCCCGATGTAGTCATCAATATATCGGAGGAAGAGTTGAGGTGTCTTGCCTGTGTAGGCTTGCAGCATGGATAGCTCCACAAACAGGCAGACGCAGCTGGGACCCTTGTGGGAACCTATGGCTACTGCTTTGATTTGGCGGGTGAGATGAGTTAAAGGAGAAATTATTTAAGGTAAGGACAAGTATTGCCAAGTGGAGGAGGGTCATGGTAGAGGGTGACTGGTTTGGCCTCTGGTCCAGAAAGAAGTGAAGGACCTTGTATGTTCTCCTGTGTCCGCTTGAGTTTTCTCCGGGTGCTCCGGTTTCCTCCCATGTTCCAAAGACAAACATTGGTCTCATGGGTGCACAGGTACATGAGATGGAAGGATCTGTTACCATGCTCTATATCTAAATGAAAATTAAATTATAATCACATTGAGAGTTAATGTTCTGTGCCACACTATCTTAGGAAATGCCTTTTAACTTTTTGAATAATTTCTCTTACCCAAAAAAATAGTATTTTGGTTGACTTAAAATATGAATTCTAATGCTAATTTCTTTCCTCCCCCCCCAAAAAAAAAGGTCTAGGTTTCAGTATAGCTGGAGGTGTTGGAAACCAGCACATTCCAGGAGACAACAGCATCTATGTAACCAAAATTATTGAAGGAGGAGCAGCACACAAAGATGGCCGCTTGCAGATAGGGGACAAGATTTTGGCAGTAAGTTCCCAGGATATTTTCTCTGTCAGTTGTAAACAACATTTGGACTATGAAATGATAACAAATCTGTGTCAGGTTGAAGGTTGTTTGATCACAGGGTTGATTGAGATTGTTCAGCTGCCAGTTATTCAGGGCAGGTTACTCGATGGGAGAAGGCAAAATGGCAGCTCCTTTTCCTAACAGAAATCTATTCTTCAAAGCGCAAATATTTTGAACAATTGCTTTGCTCTGGACAAAAAGATTAGTTGGATGCATATTGAATAACATCTCTACTTATTTTCAGAAATGAAATCTGGATTGAAGGCTATCATTTGATTAGGTTTGATTACCAGAAAAGAGAAAAACTGAGCAAACATCACAGAAGGATAATCAGCAGAAATTATACAGAAGGCAAATGAGCCAACTTGCTCATTTCTAAGTTCCTTTGTATCAGCGTTGGCTGTTTCTGTCCTTCATCTACACATGATTTGGACTTGGTTTTTCTTTACACTAGTATAGCCTGGCTGTTTGGACATGTAGCACAACCCTTGTACTCACAACACTTAATACAGAAGCATAATCTGCCTCCAGCTGTCACATTTATTCATTTTTTTTCTGGATTAGACATTCCCTTTGCCTTACCCTTTTATCCCTAACATTCTCTGCAATTTCCCAGTTCAGATAGTCTCTGTCCTGAAACATGAACTTCCTTTCTCTTTCCACAGACGTTGCCTGACCTACTGAGTATTTCTAGCACTTTCCATAGGTTTAATGACCCCATTCAAATTATTGGGTTGCTATTTGTATATCAGCCCTTCATGGTGTGAAGCTGATGGCTGGTCATGAACTAAATCCAAGCCTTGCCCTTACCAGTCACTGATCTCAACGAATTCAGTGGAGTTAGGTCAGCATTTGTAGCCCAGACTCTGACTTTCACCTCTCATGCACAGAAGCACAATTTGTTATAACTAGCTCTCAGTAAAACAATTCAGGTCAAGCTACATGTCAATAAAATGCAAAATCACTGTTTTTAATTATAAGCCATTTGTATAGTACAGAGAGATAAATTACCAGCTTGCTTTCTCGAACATAGAGCAAGAGAGAGTGTGCAGTTTACATAACTGATGTGTTATTTCCCCTGAGGAAAAATGTGCTCTTCAACAGCAGCCAACAGATTGGTGATTTTTTTTTACTGTCCTTGAGGGAAATTTGATTTTTGGGTGGTGTGATCAATGGTTCACCTTGAACTAACTCCTAATCATGTACTTTTTGATCTTTAATAATAGAGCAATAGCTCTATTATTTCATTTATTAACAACTGGTTCTTCAGAACTTTTTCCAGTAGCAAGAAATATTATTGTAATTTCCTCCCGGTATGGATTATGTCTTGTTCTTCAATGTTTTTGAAGTGTTATCTATAATAGCTATAAATATAACTTTGTTCATTGAGGATTTTTAATTGAACTGTTGATATTTGAATGGAACCTAATCAATACATCAAATAATTATTCCTTTGCATTCTCAATGAGGTTTTTAATCGTTCAAGGTCTATTTGGCTTGGCTGTAGGAACATTTATATCATTGCATTTCTTTCTTTCCCACTGCACTGTCAGAACTAGTAAACCAATACTCCTTCAAACTACTTACGCTTCTAATTTATTAGGATTTTGTCAATCCAATTTACTGCTTGTCAGAAGTTTTAGAACAAAAGTTAAATGGTATTCATTGTATAAGTGACCCATTTCTCCAAGGATGTTGTAAAGAGCTGGATAAAGAGAGTGGAACCAATAAAAAGAGCTGCTTTGCATTGCACTCAGATTCAAATGATTTCTAGTTCTCTGGCAATGCTTAATTTATTTTCCTTTCCTGAAATCAGTGTTCCATTATCATCTCGAGTGGAACTTTCACCTCCCAAATGTTGCTGCATTTTACAAGTACATGAATCAAAACTCTGAAAATGTAAAAACTTGCTAAGCAGTGTGTGCGAAGTTAAAGAATATGATTCTGGTCAAGTTTCTATTTCTTGGCACAAATCTGTTCTGGCGATTCACTATCTAATCTTTATGGCAGTTACCTGTCTTGATCAAATGCATATGATGGGTTGATTTAATAATTCTTGTCCTGAGAGTTGGTGCTTCCACACCAGACCCAGCCAGAAAGCTCTCCATGGTACACCTGTAGAAGTTTTCGAAAGTTTTCAGTGACATACTGGATCTCCTCCAACACCACATAAAAGTATAGCCACTGGGAACTGCTTTTGTGATTGGATCGAAATGGAGGCTCCTGGACAGATCCTCGGAGATATTGACACCAGGAATTTGACGTTCTTGACCCTCTCCACTATTGAACCCTCAATGAGGACTGGGTCGTGTTCCCTTGACTTCCTTCTGAAGTCCACAATCATCTCCTTGGTTTTGCTAAGATTGAGCTCTTCCTGAACCTGGTGGTGCAATATCTTCAAGATAGTCAAATTTAAACATACGTGTAGCACAGCAATAGGACCTTCTGGCCTACGAGCCCCTGCCACCCAATTTCGCTCAATTGACCTACAACCCCCATATGTTTTTTTAAAGGGTGGGAGGAAACCCACATAGACACAGGGAGAAATTGCAAACTCCTTACAGACAGCGCCAAATTCGAACCTGGAATGCTGGTGGTGTAACAGCAATGTGCTAACTGCTACATTAACAGTGCCACCAAAGATTCAATATAATTAACCCAGCTTAACATACACTAATCTTTTCCTTTTTACATGAATGTACAGAAAATATTTTTATGTTACTTGATAGCCAAATCTCACTTTCTATATTCCCTTCTTATTGCTTTGGTCTGTCTTTGCTAAATTTTGAAATTTTCCCAATCTTTTGCTGTCAAAGCCCATCAAATTGCCATTACTTGTGTTTCCTCGTCAATTTTTAAAAAAATTCAATATAAAATAATATTAAATTCACTTAAACTCATTCAAGTAATAACAATTGATTAAAATATGCAGATTAACCAATGTAAGGATTTTTTTTTAAATGCCTTCAGATGAATGTTGCAGCTGAGTGAAGTGCACTTGGCTCTTCTGGTCAGCACAGCCAACCTCATGCTGACCTGTGTCGGCATCTGACTTGCAAATGCAACATTCATATTCAGAAGTCAGAGATGTTGATTTTCCAAATCTGAACATTGCAGTGGTCAATCAGAGATAAGCTTCCAGTTAAAGAGAAACACATTATAAGCCATAGGTTGATAGCATAGCTGGTTTTAAGGCAGAACAAAGCCTTATCAGTGGCTTGTGTGCTGGCTTTCATTTAATTTGACAAATAACATTGAACTTGACTGACAAATGTGCATTTGAAGGCATTTTTCTCTCGAAACATCTCTAGATGTTGGCAGTGGAGTCCTATGTCGCAGACAGTCTTTTGTCTAGAGTAGGAGAATCGGTAACCAAAGGACATGAGTTTAAGATGACATGGGTGAGATTTAAAAAGAACCTGAGGGGTAACATTTTTATGCAAAGGATAATGAGTGCATAAAATTGGCTGCCAGAAAAAGGTGGTTGAGGTAGACACTGTTGCAATGCTTCAGAAAAAAAATTTGGATAGATGCATAGATAGGATAGATTTAAAGTGATATAGGTCAAACACAGGCAGGTGGGTCTAGTGTGGGTGAGACAATTTATTGGTGTAGGTAAGTTGGGCTGAAGGACCTGTTTCTGTGCAGTCTAACTCTATTAACATTGTTGTCTTCTGTATTTTAGGTTAACACAGCAAGTCTAGATGAAGTCACCCATGAAGATGCAGTGACAGCTTTAAAAAATACTGCGGAAGTGGTATACTTGAAAGTTGCAAAACCATCCAGCATGTATGTGCATGATGGATATGCACCTCCAGACATCACCAATTGTAAGTCTTTCTCAGTTTACTGATGGTGTGCAGTGATTTCAAGGCTCTGTTAATTCTTGGTCATTTGTTTTCATGTATTTAGCATGTATGTGAAAGAAAATACAGGTGGACTGATTATTAAGTTTGCAGACAACACCAAAAGTGGTGGAGTTATGGATAGTGTAAAAGCTTGTCAAAGAATGCAGCAGGATAAGTTGGAAATATAAGTAATTTCGGGTGAGTTTTATCCAGACAAGTGTGAGATGTTGTTCAATTGGAAGTCAGCTGTTATTGGAAAGTATGCTAGATATGGCAGGACAATTAGGAACATTGAACAGAAGGATCCTGGGGAGCAAATCTACACAGGTAGATAGAGTGGTAAAGTGCCACACAAGTAGATAGAGTGGTAAAGTGCCACACAGGTAGATAGAGTGGTATAAAGTGCCACACAAGTAGATAGAGTGGTAAAGTGCCACACAAGTAGATAGAGTGGTAAAGTGCCACACAGGTAGATAGAGTGGTAAAGTGCCACACAGGTAGATAGAGTGGTAAAGTGCCACACAGGTAGATAGAGTGGTAAAGTGCCACACAGGTAGATAGAGTGGTAAAGTGCCACACAGGTAGATAGAGTGGTAAAGTGCCACACAAGTAGATAGAGTGGTAAAGTGCCACACAGGTAGATAGAGTGGTATAAAGTGCCACACAAGTAGATAGAGTGGTAAAGTGCCACACAAGTAGATAGAGTGGTAAAGTGCCACACAGGTAGATAGAGTGGTAAAGTGCCACACAGGTAGATAGAGTGGTAAAGTGCCACACAGGTAGATAGAGTGGTAAAGTGCCACACAGGTAGATAGAGTGGTAAAGTGCCACACAGGTAGATAGAGTGGTAAAGTGCCACACAAGTAGATAGAGTGGTAAAGTGCCACACAGGTAGATAGAGTGGTAAAGTGCCACACAGGTAGATAGAGTGGTAAAGTGCCACACAGGTAGATAGAGTGTTAAAGTGCCACACAAGATAGAGTGGTAAGGAAGATATAATGCAAGTTTAAAGGTGATTTGAGGGGCGATATGTTTTTTGCATAGAGATTGGCAAATGCCTGGAATGTGCTGTCATAGGAAGTGGTGGAGCACAGAGGATGATATTTAAAACTTATGTAGACAGCCACATGATCAGGCAGAGATAGAAGTATATAAAATTTAAATTGGCATCATGGTCAGCACAAAAGTTGTGGGCCGAAGGGCCTGTTCCTGTTTTAGTTTAACACACTGATCACTTGGTGTGTATTGAAAGATTTAAAAAAAATGCATGTCATGGAAACGAAGAAAAAGAGAGGAAATGCATGAAACAGCAGGTGAGAGAGAGAGAGAGAGAGAGGCCATCTGTAACTGGGCCTTACTGGCCAGCCCCATTGCCTGTGAAAAGATGACTGGGAGAATTGTTCTCCCTTTGTGATGAATGTTGCTACATTTGGATTAAGCGACGATGAAGGAGCGACAGCATGTTTCCAAGTTCGGATTTGTGAACTTGAGAGGGAAAACACCTGCTGCTGATGGTTCTATGCATCAGTGCCTTTTCCCTTGTGGGCACCATTGTTAAAGTAGCCCTCTGCACCTGCTAAGGGTTCACCCTTCAGCCATTCTGTGCAGGTGGTGGAAAGATTGATTGTTTTGGTGACTAGGTGGACTTCTAATCAAGATAGGAGCTTTTTACTGGATGAATCAAGCTGATTAGTGTTGGAGATGCATTTGCCCAGGTATGTGAAGAGTTTTCCATCACATTCCTGATTTATGTTGTGGATTTATGTAATGGATTTGGATCTTCAGTAAGCAAGGCACTTGCCACCAGCTGCTCAGCTTCTGATGGGTCAGTTGTGTTTCTGATCAATGGTGATACATGGGATTTTGTTGAGATTTTCTTTTTAAAAAGATGCTGGAAATTTGAAATAGTAACAAAATTCTGGAAATATTGAACAGTATCAGTATAGAGAGAGAGAGAGGGAGAGAGGAAATATTTCAGCCAATACTTCAGATCTTCAAGCTGAAGAGGAGAACTCCCTTTTGTGAATCTATCTGAATGGAACTGGATGTTACAGTAAACGTTACCTGCCTCTGACCCTATAGGACAAAGTTCATTGATAAAGCAATTGAAGCTTTTTGAACTTGAGACGCTGCCCTGAGTAACTTCTACATTTTTGTCCTGTGGTTCAGAGAATTGATTTTTCACAACTCATCCATTGTGCCAGGCATATAATTCCAGCCCTGAGTGTTTTCCTCATGATGTCCATTAATTTCAGTTTCACCAGGGCTGCTGATGTCATGCTTTTTCAGGTTCTATCTTGATGTTAAAGAGCAGAAGCTTTCATTTTACCTCTGAATTAAGCTTTTTGGTCTGTGTTTGATCCAAAGCTGTGATGAAGTCTGGGCTTGGTAATCCTGGCAAAAATCCAATCTGGGCATTAGCAAGCAGAGAGTAAGTTTGGTGAGTCAGTGCTCTTGATATTACTTCTAGCAGCACTTCATAAAATTTAGTTTATTCACAGTTGACTGGATTGCAGTTAAATGAAGTAGGCTAATCCCATTCTGGAACAGGACCTACTGGAACGATCTTTCTAATTGTCAGGTGGAGGCCTGTTCTGTAATGGTACTGAAACAACTTGCACCTATTCTATCCTATTATGATGGATTCAGACACAAAATGTTGATTGACTGACCATTTCTACCCACGAATGCTGCCTGACCTGCTGAGTTCCTCCCACAATTCTTTGCTCAAGACTCTAGCACTTGTAGCTTTGTATTTTGCTGGTTAACAAAATCCATGGCTTATTGTGGTGTTCAGGTCTTCAGTATAACAACCAAAATATTATTGCTGGATCTGATACTCCCAACAGTTTCTTGACATTGTGAATTGAATCAAATTGCCTAAAGATTATTTTTTGTGATGGTTGGGAGGAAACACTTTTAGCTCTTTGCTTATTTTTGGCCCAAGTACTTGGTACTAATTAGATCAGTTGGAAAGGTGAGATCGAACAGACTATGAATGGCTTCAGAAGATACAACTCTATAGTTCTTGGAATACAAATTATGGATATGATTTACAACTTGTGTATGTTTTTGATATACTGAATGTTTTATTAATTTTGTGTAACTATCCATATCATTGTATCAAATTGTATTATTCATTTAAGTTCTTTCTTAAAATCAATAAAAATATTTTAAAAAGAAAAGAAACCCTTACCACTTTTTAGGTAATTTCTTAATTTCCTTTAATCCTGCCAAATCTTCAAGGAATTATTTGTTTTGTCACCAAATAATACATTAATAATGTAATGTCCATGATATAAACTTTTACCTGTCATAAGGCAGTCAGACTAAGACAATACAAGAGAAAGAGAAGCAAAGAGTGTCCCTTCAGAGGCCTTAACTGTCCATTGATTTGTCTCCAGCACTCCCGCACCCACACAGATTCCTGTTTGACTCATCGACAACTTGTGCTCCAGATACCAACCTCTGATGTGATCAGGAAGCCTTCAATGCTTTATCTTCTCCTGTTAGTTGGAGTTTTTTCAGTTAAGGAAAATGGGTCCTTCCTGTTCTTTCTGTGTAGGTCTCTGATAATTCCCTCCCTCAAAAGCCTCCCCCACCCTGTGAATTTCCATCTCAATCCGAACTAAGCCCAACTCTCTTCAGTCACAGCAACATTTGCAAATTTTCTCTGCACCATATTTTGATGCCTATGCAAAAATCAATTGCTTGACATAGAAAAGCAATTGCCTGAAAACAATGAAGATCACTGACTAGAAATAGAAGGCAATTAGTTCTCTCAGTCCTTGATTCATGAGCACCAGCCAGCTCTTAAGTATCTTTTATTGGCAACAGACAGATTTCATTGATGCTTTAGTGGGGCACAAAGGACATTTGAGGGACACAATGGTAAATTCTAGACTCTATTGATTGTTTGTTCGAGTCTTTTACCAACTACTGTCATCAAAGCTCAATAAAGCCAATTCCAAAGGTTTCAAAGTGAACGCAGAAATTAGAAGTTTTTTCAATGAGAAATGTTGTATTCCAGCAAGCTGCAGACTGAACAGCAGCATGTTCTGATTTCTGTGGCTGCAGGCTATGCTGCGAGCCTTGCACCCTGTTTGATGGTCACCATTGAGTCAAGGGACTTCTTGACAGTTGCTGACTGAGGGACACTTCAATCGAGGCTCCTCAGATTACCCACCATTTTTAAAAATATTTTATTTAAAATTTTATCCATGTAATCATAAAAATACAAAATACAGTAATCAAATATTAATCAGTTTGATTTTACATGATGGTATAAATCCCCTCCCCTATAGTAAATCTCCATTAAAGTAAAAAAAAATGGATAAGATGAAAGAAGCAAAGAAAGAAAAGGGATAAAGAAAGAAAGAGGAAGGGAAAAGACCTGATTGCCAAGAAGACACCACTCACCATGCAGTTCTAACAATTGGCATTTTTAATACTTCCAAGGAGGTTAAGGAGGTTCTCAAAGTTCAGGGAAAATATCTATAAATTTATACCCACAATTTGTAAATACGGGCGGCAAATTTTTAAAAATACATTATTTTTTCTTAAATGGTAAGCATTCTTCTAAGGGGGGTCGCAGCTATGCATTTCTACATTCCATCGCTCCATACCCAGATGAGAGTCCGATTTCCAAGTTACTGCTATACATTTTCTTGCTACTGCTAATGCAATCTTTATAAATTCTTTTTTATATATAGTTAATTTTATTTTTGGTCTTATCCCTACAATATTACCGAATAAAAACAACATTGGATTTTGTGAAAATTTAATTCCTACAGCCTGTTCTAAAAAAAAAGTTCCCAAATTTAATCAGAAAGGTCTCACTTTCAGAGAGGAACAAGTGGAGTGTAAAAAAAAAAGTGCCTATCTCCTGGTCATATCTAAAACATTGATCTGATAAATCTGACTTAAATCTATTTCATTTGTGTGGCATTAGATATAATTGTGTAGAAAATTATATTGAACTAATCTATGCCTAACATTTATTGTATTTGTCATACTGCCTCTACATAGCTCCAACCAATTTTGTTCATCAAAATATTTAAATCTGCCTCCCATCTCTGTCTGGATCTATGAATCCCCTGCTTAGAAGTTCCCTTTTGCAATAAAGTGTACATGGCTGAAGCAAATTCCTTTATTTTTCTATTATGAGTCAATAGACAATAGGAGCTGGAGTAGGCCCTTCGGCCCGTCGAGCCAGCACCGCCATTTTACAGATCATGGCTGATCACTACCATCAGTACCCCTTTCCAGCCTTATCCCCATAACCCTTAACTCCTTTGCCCACTAGAGTCTTATCTAACTCTCTTTTGAACATAATCACCGAATCTGCCTCTACCACCCTCTGTGGCAGAGCATTCCACAGATTCACACTTCTCTGGGTAAAAAAATGTTTTCTCATCTCCGTCCTAAAGGGCCTACCCCGTATTCTTAAACTATGCCCTCTAGTCCTCGTCTCCCCCATCATTGGGAACAAGTAATCCAACTTCACCCTGTCTATCCCCCTGATGATTTTGTATACCTCAATCATGTCCCCCCTCATCCTTCTAAACTCCATCGGATACAAGTCCAGTTTTTCTAGCCTTTCAGCATATGTCAACCCTGCCATCCCTGGAACTAACCTTGTAAATCTGCGCTGCACACCCTCTATAGCTAGTATGTCCTTCCTCAAAATTGGAGAGCAGAACTGGACGCAATACTCCAGGTGGGGTCTCACCAGGGCCCTGTACAACTGCAGAAGGGCGTCTCTGTTCCTATACTCCAATCTCCTCTTTATGAAAGCCAACATGCCATTAGCCTTCTTCACAGCTTTCTGAACCTGCATGCTAGTCTTCAGTGACCAGTGAACAAGTACTCCCAGATCCATTTGCTCCTCCCCACTCCCTAGCTTGTCTCCATTTAAATAATACTCAGCTTTCCTATTATTGCCCCCAAAATGGATAACCTCACATTTGCTTACATTGAACGTCATCTTCCATTCAGCAGCCCACTCCCCCAACCTGTCCCACCCCTACTGAACACTATTCTCTATTCTAGACATACCTGTTTTTTCCACAACCGGTTATACTATTTTGTAGATCTCCAGTTAACTGTCAATTATACAGTGCCAAATTCAACATGGTAGTCACTGAGGCCTGGTCTCATGAGACTTCTTGTTGCCATTTTTGTGAGCTCCAGCATTTAAAAAAATAACACTGCACCCTTGGAGATAGCAGCTTCCATCACATGCAAGTGATGTGTTACAAGCCGAGAGGACCCCAAAACCCAGCAGCAATAGACATTCACCGACAAATGGTTACTTAAACAAAAGTTGCTTTAAACATGAAAACAGAATCACACTTTAACTTATTACCATTAACAACCTAACTTAACCTCCTTCTAATTCTAAGTGCACGTGTGTGTAAGTTTAGAAAGGTTCTTTGATTCACAGTCCAATCTCACTTCTCACTCCTCAAGTTCACTGGTTGCAGGCGATTCTTATACTGTGCACAAAATTTGGCTTTGGTGCTTGAAAGGTTACTGCTCAAGAAGGTTCTTGTCGGTTTTCAGAGAGAGATTTGTTGCTCGCTGGGCCCAAACTGATTCTTTCTGATCAGCCACATCAGTGTCTTACCGAAGAAACTTGCCCCATCAGAGTTTTCCCAGATGATAATGTCTTTCTTTCAGGTCACCACTGAGTTTCTTTTTGTTTCCCTTATTTCAAGTGAAACATTATATAGCCAGCCATTTCCTCTTGTATGGACCACAAGGGCTTTGACCAGGCTTCAAGCTTGCCAGCTTGTCCTGTTCCAGTCCCACCTGCTGCTGCTGAACTGGACAACTGATTTTTTTTCTCTCTCTATGACTCAGAGAAAAACCTGTTTGACTCTCTCTGCTTGCAAAATTACATGACCCTCTTAAAAACAGCAACCTGCACTCAGACAGGCTACGGCTCCGGACCTACTCCTCAGAGTTCTTTCATCTGTTGCTTTTCAAAACAACAATGAAGTCTCTGTAGGCATTCTTCAAAGGTTTTGCAAAGGCAATTGGAGCCGGCTTGTCTGGCTTGAGCAGAGCTCCGGTATTTTAAATGAGATCTATTTTGAAGTGTTTGTATGTGACCAACACTAAAAAACCTGCCACAATTTATCTCCTTTAAAACATATCTATATACAATATAAAATATAACATAATCTGTCACAGATGAAAGAGACCATAAGATCTGGATAGTGTGAACAAGCTCCAGAATCACCTGCCATCAAGGTACCACCTAGGATGCAGCCCTGAGCCCCACATAGTGCATCCCCCCACCCACACAATAGCAGGTAACCTCTCCACACAAAGTCATGGGTAATTGTTGTGAGAGGGTTAATGGATGGATTCACATCAGATTCTAGGTACTGAGGACCCCAGAAACTGAAGGTAGCAATTTGCACCAAGGCACAGGAGTAACAATGCCCGGTAACATGCACAAAACTGTTTTATGTACTAATTCTAAGAATGTTTTTGTTCATGGGTAGGTATTCTGCACTGACATATCAGCGTTTATAAGAGTGCATACTGAAACTCGATAGTTAACAAAGAAGAAATTATCTCTGAAGAGGATAATAAGCTTGTCAGATGGGATTTGGAACTTGATGCAATAGGCATACTGATGTGAAGAAGTTATGTGTTAACCACTGTAAATATTCGTGTATAATGCGAAAAATTTTCCCCCCTTTTCTCCCTCAAAAATAGGGGGGTTGCATTATACACGAGAGTAAAATTTAAAAAAAAATTTCTCCAGGCGAGCAGTAGTCAGCAGCGTGACTCAGGCGGCTGGGGGGGGGTGGGCGAGTGGGAATTGGCAGCGCGACTCGGGCAGCCGGGCGGGCGGTAGTTGGTAGCGCAACTCAGGCGGCCGGCCGGGTAGGCGGGCGAGCCGAGAGACGTGAGCACGACTCAGGAGGGCGGTCGGTCAAGCGGAGAGACACGAGCACATTTCAGGAGCCCTGGCGAGTGGAGAGACGCGAGCGCGACTCAGGAGGCCGGGCGGGCTGGTGAGCGAAGAGACGCGAGCGCAACTCAGGAGGCCGGGCGAGCAGGAGACCGGAGAGATGCGAGCGTGACTCAGGAGGCCGGGCAGGCGAGCAGAGAGATGCCAGAGCAGCTCAGGTGGCTGAGGGGGGGTTATATTATGCACAGGGGGTAAAATATTTCCCGCCTTTTCCCCTCAAAACACGGGTCGCATTATACACAAATATTTATGGTAGTTTTGAGAAAAGTGCGTTTGGTTAGTCATCTCTAATCTGCTATCAAAAAGAATAAAAATAATGGAGGGTTGAAAACACTACGTTAGAATTTTTTTTCTTCTGGAGACAAATACAGGCAGTTTGTTGTGTTATTTTACAATGGGCAAGATGCCTCCTTTTAGATATCCTTGTAACCCTGTTTGCTATTCTGTACACAAGGACTGACTGGCATCTTCTGTTGCAACACAACATGTATTTCAACCAGAAAATGTAGATATTTGTACCACCTTTCTGTACCACATTTTATTTTTATGAATTCTGTCCCAGTTAATATCTGTTTAACTAGGAAAGGAGGAATTTGGAGTAGTAGAGGAAGAAGTTTATCTTTTTATGTGCAATATGCTTAGCTTGGTCAACCGATACTTACATTTCTGCAGGGCCTTGACGATCTTTCAAGCCAAAATATGGGGTATTATATTTCAAAGCCTATCAAACTGCAACTTTGGCCTGGCTCCTTGATAGGTGATGAATACAGGTTGCAAGATGTGAGCATTCAGTAGTACTCAAATTGTGGAAAATGAGCACCCATTAGTGGTTACAAAAGGCTGAGCAAGGGATCAATTTAATGAAGAAAACATTGATTAGCTTTTCCGACTGCCATACATTTAGTGAGTCAATAGCTATGATCGAACAGAATGAATTAAATTGGTCTTGAGATCAAATACAAGCCTTTTTTTTTAAATCATTTCAGTCCGGTTCTGTCTTTGCTTTTCACAGATGGCATTTTGTATGAAAGCAGAATCCCACAATGGCAGTTCAGGTCCTTTTGAAATATGGAAGGGAAGCATCTGTGTGCTCTTCACATAGAGAAGCTCCCAGGAGTGATCTCTGCCAATACTGAGTTAATCAGACCATTGTTACTCAGTCTGTTTGGATTTGGGTCGCAGACAACTGATAGCTATTCAGTATCAGACTGTGATTTTTGGATTTCTATTGACAAATAATACGTGGTTGTGTGACAGGGAATGTGTCTGGCCTCTCCTCTTCCTACATTCAGGGGTTTGTTTAGAGGAGTGTGTTACCATTGGGGTTGTTACTAGACTGCCATCAAAAGCATGATAATTATTAGAGTTACAAGTTCATTGCAGAAGCTGAGCCATTTAAATTCAACACAAGAAATCTCGAATAAATACAAAGCTAGTTGTGTCTATGAGGAATGTGAAGCTATCAGATTGTTTTGAAAGATTGAGTTAAGCTTATAGATATTTAGAATTCTATAACCCCACCCCCCCCAAAGAGCTGTGAATGTTCAGTTACTGAGCACATTGAGGGCCAAGATCAATTGGAGTGTTTCTGAATTGAGTGGCATTATGCTCTTTCAAACTGCCATGTAAAATGGGGTTAACTGGGCAATTTGCCTGGTTAGTGCCCCAGTTACACAGCAATTAGAAAGGTCAACCCCAGAGGAATCTAACTGGGTCCATGACCTACCTCAGAGGTAGTCAGGGAACCCAGTTAAACTTACCTAGGTCACGTGCACAGGCAATTAGTAAACAAAAATGGCCAACCCACTTATTCCGGTGACATCAGTCCAGCATCCGGTTGGCAATTTAATGGGTAGATCCCCCTGCAATTTAAAAGTTGCTTCCAGCATCTTTACCCCAGTAATTGCATGTGGGTCCCAGGAGGGTTACTCAGGTGCTGCAGTTGGTAATAGAGGTTAGATTGTAGATGCTTAATTTTGATGATGAGTTGTTATGGCATGGCACTTAAAGATTTGGTAAATGCTTGCTATCATTTCAAACTGAGGACAACTACCAAGTTGATTAACCTTTTTGAAATACTGATACTCAACTATGAATAATTGAGTACACAAAGCTGGAAGGGAAAACTTGACTTCTTGTGATCAGGTTGTTGAGTTCAGTAGATGCCTCATTTGTTGCAATTTTACAATCCATTTAGAACATTAACTCTTACCATTTGAACAAAAGCATTTGTATCCTTTTCATTTCTGTGCACCAAGACAACAATAATGTGAGTAAATAATTGTTAGTCAGGATATGGAGTGCAATTCAATATGGAGCTAAATGTTTCCATTAATGAATAATGTGAAACAAATAGGTGGGTTTGTTGAAAGAGGATATTAGTTGTAATAATGGTTAATGACTTCCTTCCTAAAATGACAATATTAGTAAGCCTATAAAAATACTGCTGTGGTGATGTACAAGTGCACAATTTATGAATTTGGAAAATGAAGATGCATCATATTTGAATGAACTAATGCCATTTGCTGAGGGTTAACAAGATTTTAAACGAACTCGCAGGAGAAGCAACATTGAGATAACTTTGCAAATGCAAGAAATTTTCACTTTGACATCCATGACATTTGGAAGTGAGAAGGTTTTAGTTTTAAAATAGAGTTAAATACAAACTCTTTTGTATCTTTGGCTTGGCTTCGCGGACGAAGATTTATGGAGGGGGTAAAAGTCCACGTCAGCTGCAGGCTCGTTTGTGGCTGACAAGTCCGATGCGGGACAGGCAGACACGGTTGCAGCGGTTGCAGGGGAAAATTGGTTGGTTGGGGTTGGGTGTTGGGTTTTTCCTCCTTTGCCTTTTGTCAGTGAGGTGGGCTCTGCGGTCTTCTTCAAAGGAGGTTGCTGCCCGCCAAACTGTGAGGCGCCAAGATGCATGGTTTGAGGCGTTATCAGCCCACTGGCGGTGGTCAATGTGGCAGGCACCAAGAGATTTCTTTAGGCAGTCCTTGTACCTTTTCTTTGGTGCACCTCTGTCACGGTGGCCAGTGGAGAGCTCGCCATATAACACGATCTTGGGAAGGCGATGGTCCTCCATTCTGGAGACGTGACCCACCCAGCACAGCTGGATCTTCAGCAGCGTGGACTCGATGCTGTCGACCTCTGCCATCTCGAGTACTTCGACGTTAGGGATGAAAGCGCTCCAATGGATGTTGAGGATGGAGCGGAGACAACGCTGGTGGAAGCGTTCTAGGAGCCGTAGGTGATGCCGGTAGAGGACCCATGATTCGGAGCCGAACAGGAGTGTGGGTGTGACAACGGCTCTGTATACGCTTATCTTTGTGAAGTTTTTCAGTTGGTTGTTTTTCCAGACTCTTTTGTGTAGTCTTCCAAAGGCGCTATTTGCCTTGGCAAGTCTGTTGTCTATCTCATTGTCGATCCTTGCATCTGATGAAATGGTGCAGCCGAGATAGGTAAACTGGTTGACCGTTTTGAGTTTTGTGTGCCCGATGGAGATGTGGGGGTGGCTGGTAGTCATGGTGGGGAGCTGGCTGATGGAGGACCTCAGTTTTCTTCAGGCTGACTTCCAGGCCAAACATTTTGGCAGTTTCCACAAAGCATTTACTGACAACTGTTCATATCAAATTAATTTCTTGATAGGAAAATATATACTGAATAACAGCATACCCAGATTTTGGCCTGTTTTGGTTTGTGAATTGGAAAATATTCAGTACTTCTGTTTTAGTGGCTGCTTCTAGATTCTGATTGGATGATATCTGAATGTCTAAACCAAAAGGATCAAATCTGATACCAGTGAATAAAATTTCCACTTGCATCTTTGCATTTTTTGCTGAAAAATTATATCTATATGTGTATATGCGAATGCTTTTATGTATATACTGTACATAAAATGTTCAGTGTGTATTCTACATCTAAATAGTGGCCTTTTAAGTTAGCAAGATTGACAATTGTCAGTACTTTCACACAGTTTGGGATTGTCAGCACTTCCCTTTGCCTGTCAACAGAGAAGAATTCCTGGTTGAAGTTTATTTGTCACGTTATACCTGGTACAGTTTTGGAAAAGAAGAAATACATCAAGACTTGGGTGTTGCTGTGCACCAGTCATTGAAAGTGGGCATGCAAGTACAGCAGGCAGTAAGGAAAGCAAATGGTATGTTGGCATTCATAGCAAAAGGATTTGAGTAGAGAGGTTCTACTGCAGCTGTACAGGGCCTTGGTGAGACCACACATGGACTATTGTGTGCAGTTTGGTCTCCTTATCTGAGGAAAGACATCCTTGCCATTGAGGGAGTGCAGAGAAGGTTCACTAGATTGATACCAGGGATGGCAGGACTGACACGTGAAGAAAGGCTTATTCTCGCTGGGGATCTTATAGAAACGTAGAAAATTCTTAAGGGATTGGACTGGCTAGATGTAGAAAGGTTGTTCCTGATGTTGAGGGAAACCAGAACCAGGGGACACAGTTTAAGGATAAGGGGAAGTCTTTTAGGACAGAGGTGAGAAATTGTAGGCCAAATGGCATTTCACACCTTTGAGCCTTTGCCCCAATGAGAAGAGGGAGAAGAGAGGGCGTCTGGAGGGTCATGTGTTGTTCAGTCAGTTGACTGCCTATCCAAGGCAGCATGAAATGTTATGGAAGGTAGGGAAGTTTGTCTGATGCTCTGAGAATTCACCAACTTCTGCAGTTTCTTCTGATCTCGAAAAGAGTACCTCCCGTACCACACTGCGATGTAGCTAGCAAATATGCTTTCAACGGTGCACCTGTTCATTAATGCAAATAGTCCTTCAAGGAAATAAACATGTTAATTTATTTTTGAACATTGTTTTATTTTAACGGTTTAAATAGATGATGGCCAAACAGCTTTGCACATTCTTAATCATCAACCCCAACTTAATCATCCAGTGAGATGCATTGGAGACATCATTTCTTTAGTTCATCTTAAGAACTAAAATCACTACAATTTTATTTTGTTTGGAATCATTTAGACCATTTATGTAAGAGCACGTACCGATTTTAACCATAACGTGAATTGCTCCAGGCAGTCCCTCATTGTAGAAATATAAATTCAGGATGAAGTTGCAGTATTTTAATGAGTCTACAGAGAAAATAAAGGTAGATAACAAATAAGAAGTTCAATAATACTGAACTCCTGGTATGACAAAGGAATAAGATATATTGATGATTGTTATGTGGAGGGATCTCTTGTGTCTTTTGAACAACTAAGACATAAATATGGAGTAGCTAATGGGACTTTGGTCTGCTTTCTCCAGCCAAGTTGTTCCTGAGAGAAAGATGGGGGTCAAATTTGGGCCCACCTGGAATTAGTGAAATGGAACAAGTGATATGGCTGGGGAATACACCCAAATTTATAACAAAGATGTACTCTGCTCTCCAGAGTGAAAGCACAAAACCAGGCTTATAGAGATCAAGAGAGAGATGGGAGTCGGACCAAGGTGTTGCAATAGTAGAAAGATGTGGGTCTGATTCATGTTTGGATAATTATTCAATTATAAATGCAAGATGAAATGTCCTACACCAATTCTATTTTGCACCACAGAAGTTGCGTAGATCAAAATCTGAAATATCGGAAATGTGTTTTAGATGTGGGACAGAAACAGGAGCATTTTTACATGCTATGAGGTCGTGTATGAAGGTGAGACCTTTTTGGCAGGATAAAGCTGAAATATTAGCAAGGATAACTGGGGTGGCCTTCGCAGACGACCCAGAGCTTTATCTTTTGGGTAATTTTATTGAAATAAGCAATAAATTAACTATATTCCTTATTTAATTTGGTAAAATAGCCTTGGCAGTGGGTAAGAAATGTATTGCAATTACTTGGAAATCCAACACTCTACATATAACACGATGGATTCCTGAGATGATAGTGAAAAAATACATACAATTTCAAGAACAAATATGATATACTTGTCAAGATATGGCAGCCATATTGGGATCAATTAGAGGCCCAATTAGAACTACAATAAAAGATAGTAAAGCCAATAATAGATGCCTCTATAGTGTAAATACAAATGACTATATAGATTTTTTATGGTCAATATAAGTGTGAGCCTTGAAGGTTTGTGGATTTATATTATGAAAGAGGGGGTGGGTGGGTTATTTTGATTTTTGTTTTTTGTAAGAAATATATATATATATATATATATACACACACACATGCACACATTGATATTGAAGAGTTTACTATGTATTTATGAAAAAAAAACAAATTAAATATTAAAAAAAACTAAAATGTTGGAAAATGGAGATGTGCTGACAATACATACTATTTTGTTTGAATTCTTCCAGCCTACTCACAACTGGAAAACCATATCACACCACCAAATTATTTAGGGAGTACGGAGTACAAACAGTCTCTTCCACCATCATCTCCAGGCAGGTACTCCCCAATCACTAAAGTCGTGGGTGATGATGAAATGACCAGGTAAGATTTCATGCAGTTACAATCTTCTTACATCTGTAAAACACAAAATCCATCAATGAAACCTTGCTGATTGTTTTTTTTTGGTGGGGTGGGGGTAAAGAGATTTCTCCTTTCCAAAATGCAGTACCATCCCTTCATTTTCTGGTGAATCATAATTTATGAGAGTTCCAGGTTTTCAAGAAGAATTATAACACAGTGCTGCAGTCATTTTTGTAAGCACGTGTTCATTTTCAATTTTTTGTCAAAACAGATGATTGTTTTGGACATCAGAAATTTTCTCCTTTTGGAGAGATTTTGCACACAGAGCTGTCAACACACAATAGGTGAACAATAGACTCTCTATCTTAAAGTATACCTACCTGTCCTAATGCCTGATTGATGTCTCCTGGCTCCTGCAAGCTAATTTTTTTAAACACTGATCTATTGGTAACTAACTCCTATTGGTGTGTAACAGATGTTTCAGATACCTAGTTTATTTGACGGCTGGGAAATTGACTCATTCTTTCTGCATTCACGGTGACTACACTTCCACAGTTTAATCAGCAATGCTCTCAAAAACTATCTGGTGAATGGCGTGTATATCTTCATTCCCAAATGCCACATTTTGTCCTGTTCTCGTGCTCATGATGGCTGATACAGCATCCTTTTCTGTTTGCGAGCAAATGTTCCTTTTTAGCCCAGTCGAATGTTAAAGATTTATTAGTCACCCAAGAGCATCTGTACCATCTCTGAAGTAGATTAAATTTTAAATTTTAACATACAGCAAAGTAACGGCCCCTTCTGGCCTCTGACGACGTGCCGGCCAATTACCAATTAAATGGTGGGAGGAAACTTGAGCACCCAATGTCGTGCAGACACAGGGAGAACTCCTTACAGACAGCACTAGATTCGTATCCAGGTCACTGGCACTGTAATAGCACTTACTAACCGTACCATAGCTTCCTACCATTCCAGATTTTTCAGGGTATTAATGTCAGTGTTAAAATCCTTTGTGTGACACTGCATTCATTCTCTTCTTGGCATAAGAAAGTATATTTTGTATGATTTTTGTTTTTGAATTTATGCTTTTTTCAATTGGTCTCTAAACTTAAATCCAACTGGTCGTATTAGTTGACTTCACAATTCCTTCTATATTTTAAAGATTATAATTGATCTGAAGATTGTGTTATTTTTCAAACCAGTGTAATTACTGTATATAGAAGCTGTTTGAACTTTATTCCTGATACTTTCCTGGTCCACAAGAAGTTCATGGTATATATTTTTGTCTTCACTGAGTCGTAATCTGGAGTGTTACATTGCCAACCCTTAGTCTGTCTTATTTTCATTTCATTGATTTTGGTTGAATATCGACTGAGTGATGTAGTGATTGTGTGATCTTTCCTGTTAGTTAATAAACAGGCAGTGAAAACATATCTGCCCCATCATAGAGACTGAGTTGAAGTTCAATAAACTATGAACATAAACCAATAATCAATGAACCAAAGACTCTGCCTTACTTTTTGTGCAGAACTATTTTCATTTTTTTTATTTATAGTGATGTTGTAAGATGGTTATGATATGAATATTTGCATTATGATACTGCCGCAAGACACCAAATTTCATGACTTGTTCATGACAATAAATCCTGATTCTGAAAAATTGGTTAATATGACCTTTATGACACAATATTTGTAATTGAAGCAAAACTTCTTGAATTGCATCACACAATAATTGCTAATTACCATCAGATCCCAGATCAACAATAAAATTTATTTTGTTTTAATATATGTCCTTTCATTTATTTGAGGTTGCCATAAACCTTCCGGGTTACCAAATATCTTATTGAAACCATCACCCATAGTTAATACTGTCACTTCAAATTTGAGATACAAAATAAACATCCCTCACAAATCACTTTGTTTTGTTTTCAACTTAACCTATATCTACTCTGCATGGATCAGAAGCAATCTAATAAAGAAAGTTTCATTTCACAGCTGGTGAAATGTTGTGATCTGGCCTCTGGAAGCATCTAATAAACAAGACCACTTGAAGAGTATTTTGTTATTCCCAACATAATTTTTTTAACACTAATTTCAGAGATTCTTGAAATGGCTAGCTCTCAGACCACATACCTTGTCATTTTGCTGATCTTCTGTTATCTGTTCTTGTCTAATTAGTCCTCTTGAAAGTCGTAGAAGTTATTTGTAGCTGTACTCGAGCAGGTGTCAGAACAAAACTAAATCTCAATAATCCTGTGAAAAGCAATTGAAAATTCATTCTGCAATGTTCGCTTATCGAGTTTGCCTTTTCACGCAAGTATTAATGAATAAAATTAATAATTAATAAATAAAATCAGCTCAGATTTTGTATTGACAGCAGTGGACCTTTAAAATTGATTAAATGGTTAACCATGACAATATAAAGCATCCTTGCTTCCTCTTGGAATTCCCTGTGATTTCTCATTATTTTTGTTGTCTAAAAAAACTCTGTTTAGCATGTTTTACACCACTTCTATTTAAGATCTCTAACGATAAATAAACAGCCAAAAATTCATTCCTTTGTAGAATCGTTAAATCTTCTTTTGCAATTCTTGCTTGGTTTATTCTGTGCTCCCACGATAGAATGGGGGAGGGTGTACCAAACATCCTCAACTTTTGAAATACTCATTTCACTATACGGTATTTTTTTAAATTTCCTGCCATGCACAAACTGAAAGGAATGTTTCAGGCATCCATTCATTAAAATCAATTGCTGTCATCAAAATGTACTATGTTGAAGCATATTGAGGGCAGATCTCCATCCTTAAGTAAAATATTAACTGCTCAATAACTTGGGTAGTTTGGGTATTTGTTTAAGAAGAGCTAGTTGACATTGATTTCCAAAATGAGCTGCTGGTCTTCATATTTCTCATTCAATTAATCACAAAACTAAGGTTGGTCACATTTGTTGCAAGATTTTATTTTGTTGCATTCCATCGAGGCTGCTCTCTGCAGATGGTGTCATTTTTTAAAATTGGTGTGCAGTGTATATTCAATTGATTAATTTCCCGGGATCAAGCAGGTCCTCTGAGAAATTAATAAGCAGATTAGACCTCTTCTTTCAAATGAGATTTTGAAGCATATTAAATGTTGAAATATTGTGAGTTTAGGGTATGCAAAAAGAGTTTCATAGTTGATACTGAGAGATGTTTCCTTTGATGTGGGAACATAGACCTGCGAGATTTCAAAACTTTTGAAAGGTACTCACCTAATTGTATGCACATCTGCTGCCTCATCAAGTTGGGGTGGACACGGTTGCTCATGCAGGAATCTGGGACATTTAAGGTTGGATTGTACATGTGGCTCAGTTGGAATATTGTTTGATTTTTCTGTGAGTCAGTTGTCTCAATTGAAGTACCAACCAACAGATGTTCAAGATTACTTTACAAAATTGACTGGCCTGTTCAGAATTGTTGTTTCTGAAATCAGTAGCTACTTAAATGCTGGATATCATGTTGTCTTCTTATTTAGTCCTAAATTGATTGCAACAAATTGATTTAATTGTTTCAAAGAACCATGAAGAAGCATCTCTGAATGTCTGAATATAAACTTAACGAGATAGGATGACAGAGTCCTTAAATACATTGATAACTGTCGAGTTTTGCATTGATTTAATTTCATAATTTATTGTTGATAATTAATTGCTTTTTAGTCCAAGTTTTCAAATAATTGAATTTAAATTTTCCTTCTGCTGTATAATTTGAACTTGTTAGAAAACCATGAATTGAATTTGCTGGATTTTTAGCTATAGAATCATACAGCATGGAATAAACCCTTTAACTCAGTTTTCAAACTTACTCTTTCCATTCACATTCCACCTTAAAGTATTCCCTATGCCATACGTGCTCTGTTAATAGTAAGGGATTACTTAAGGTGGTATGTAAACAGAAAGAAAAAGTTTGAAAAGCACAGTTTTAATCGTACCTAATTGACTCGTTATGTGCACCGTTTCATAACTCATAACTCCAAAGGAAATGGGCCAATGACTTTTTCTCAAGCAGACTACTTCAGTAACAGTTGAGTCACAGTGGTTCTCAACCTTTCTCCCTACCCCCCCCCCCCCACGCTCATACCACCTTAAGTAATCCCTTGCTAATTACAGAACATCTGTGGCATAGGGATTACTTAAGGTGGTATGTGAGTGGAAGGAAAATGTTTGAAAACCATTAACTCGTCCATGCTGACCAAGTTGGCATTCGGGTCTAGTCCCATTTGCCAGCATTTGGCCTGCATCATTCAAATCCTTTCCTATCCATGTATCCATCAAATGTCTGCAAAAAAATTCAAATTTGTACCCATTTTATAGCTTCCTCTAGCAGCTTGTCCAGATGCAGGCCACCCTTTGAATAGAAAAAGTTGACTCTTGGATCCCTCTTAAACCTCTTCCTTCTCATCTTGAACCTATAGCATCCAGATCTGAAATCGTTGACTCTGGCAATCAGACCAAGAACATTGAATTCATCCATACCCTTCATGATTTATATTGCTCTGTCAGGTCACTTCACACCTTCCCACTCTCCAGTTAAGAAAGGCTATCTGACTTCTCCCTATAACTCAATGAGCTTATATTAACAATTGACTCCTTGAAAAAAGCCAAATTACTACACTAGCCCAAATAATTATTCTCCATCTTGGCCTTTATTTGTTTAAAAAAATGCAATTGCTCTTGTTTCTGAAAACAAAGTAGGAAAAAAAACCAAAGAAGTGGAACTGTGCATTTAATAGAAATGTATTGAAGCCACATGAACGGACAAGAACCTGGAAGTCGAAATATATACTGGGGCCAGTCCTGCAGAGACATGTTGGCAGTTCTGAGCAGAACTGCTGGAATTTCTCCAAATGCTGATAAGCAGGACTCCAATGAGCAAGTGAAGTCTCAAACGTGCTGGCTGGTCTTCCAGTCTGCATCCTGATGTTGGATTCTTTAAGCAGTCCAGCACCAGAGGGCAGACTTGCAACATCAGATCCACACACAACTCGAGGAGTCTGCTCACTGAAGCAGGAATTATAGATATAGCTGTTTTCAGAAGTTGAATGAAGAGGAATAGCTGTCCAAGAGCAAGGTAAGCATTGAGAAACTTGTAATTGAGCTCAATACTTTTAATTCTTTAAAGGTTTAGGTGCTTTACTTTTAGGTGTTTAGTTTTAAACAGATTTAGAGTTGTTTAGATATTTCTCTATGAGCCATTGAGTGGCAGGTTCTGGGAAGTTTACAGCCAGCTAAACCAGGGCAAACTGGTTGCCAAAGTTTTCTGCAGCTGTTTCATGTCTTGTATTCTAGTTCTACCATGTAATGATGTTCTGTCATGCAAGGCACTGCATTGACCTTGAGTTTCAGGCTAGCTAGGGAGATGAGAAATGAGAAGAATCTGATAACGTAAGTTTGTTTCAAAAGAAAAATCTATATAAAACCTCATGCATTTCTTTCAGCTGTATTGCCTGTTTCTCCAGAGGCCCACAGCTAGATCGAAAACCTGTGTTGAAGAGTGCATGCAGGAGGATGCTAGATCACAGTTGCAAAGTTTTCAAATACTGGAATTGCTCTGACTGGAATGAATGGAGTTGTTGAAATTATGATGTAAGCAATGTCTTTGCCAAGTGGGTTATCAGAGTTTGGAATGTTTTGTGAAAGATTGTGGCAGAAACCATAGCAAACATGGAGTATTGATTGGAAATGGAGCACAGAACAAAGCCGTGGGGATCTAGTGTCAGAGTGCTCCGGCAGAAAGCTGACCTTGATGTTATGCAGTCTCCAATGCAGTAATCTGTAACTTTGTCTGGTAAAGAAAACTGGGGAATTATATTTAACTAAATTATCTTATCAGATCTACCCATCATCCTAACATATATTATAAGTAATATTTAAATTCTCCATTCCACAAGAGAAGTATTTGTGTGGAGGTATAAATTGAGCAACAAGACATGTCAGAAATTCAATTGTGTTCTTCAACACAATAGTGTAATCCAAAGGGATGAAGCAAAAGATTATTTTATAAATTCAGTAATTACATTTTAGCTATTTTGAATGTTACCTGCAATCAAAATAAAATTTCAAAAACCTGTTCAATCAGTCTTTGCAAAAGCTCATTCTGGTATTCTAATATAGTAATAGCTGTTAACCTTTACAGGAATCTAATACTTTCTTTTTGATTTATATTTTAACACACTTGAATGTGATTGGAAGAATTCACAGTAATGGTTCATTAAAAAAAGTTAACATTTTAACAGCAGCAGGTAAAAATACTTTGAATTTTAAAATAAATGTCGTATGAAAATTAGTTCTCTGCCGGACCATCATCTTAATTGAAATAATAATCCAGGAAATCAGTAGATGGTTATGGGATGAGTAATTGCACCTGTATTTTTGCAGTACCTTGTTTTTTGTACAAAGATAAGTAATCAGGAAAGATGAGTTTTACAAAGATAGAGATCAAGAGTCCTGTCACCTTTTGGGAGAGACAATTCATGATTTACCCCAAATTTTATTGGTAATGCTGGTTCTTGGTGATAGCATGGGTAAAAAACAAAATTGCACAGAATATCGGTTCTACCCTTAGGCCATGTGGATATAAAGCTATTTGCATTTTTATAGTTTAGTTGCTTTGATACCAAATTAAACCTGACTCCAGGTGATAAAAGCTGACTCCAGGTGATAGTTCTTGTTTGAAATCACAACATTTGATGTTTTTTAAAAATCTGCATTTAATGTGAATAAAGGGTTTAAAATGTAATGTAACTTGGATGGAGCCTTAATTTGAAAAGCAGCTAGATACATCTTTTCAAGTTGCCAAGCACCTCATAAAGTTGTATGATGAGCAGGGCTTGTTGAGAAAAAAAACACCAATTATCGATCCACGGAGATATAGATTAGAAGTGGCCATATTCACATCAGATTTGATTTGCTGATCTCTGTGACACTCTCTACAATTCAGCCTGAAGGTCACTTACTTGGGTTTATTAACATTCTGGATGCATACTTTATTAATACTCTTTCATAGTTTTAATGTGATAATTCGCCGTGGCATGTAATTGCTTTCCAGCAAAGCTTCATGGATACACTTTCAGTCTGTTGTCCTAAACAGGAACATGAATGTGCAATCATTGCCTCTCCACTGTCAACTATTTAGACTTTTAATTAAACCAGCAACAATATTTGAATAGTTTTTTTTTCTGGTCTTATGAAGAGGCTTTGACTTGAAACATAACCCTATTTCTCTTTTCACAGATGCTGCGTGATCTGCTGAAAATTTACAGCATTTTCTATTTTTATTTCAGGTTCCAGTATGTTTTTCATTTTTCACTTGAATTTACTTGACAACCACTCTCAGCTACATTCCAAGAGAAAAAAATCTAACCCAGCCATTCTCCCTCTTTTCAGTTTGGCAATGGCACACTTAGGATTCTGCAAAAGATTTAGGGGCCCCCTTCACTGTAAAGTTTTGGTTTCTTCCCTACTTGTCTGCTATTGACCACAGTCATTCAGGTGCCTTGCCATTTGGCGTGCGCGATCATGTCTCTCCATCCATCATGATTTCTGACCCTCAGAATTATTGCCTTCTCTGTTCTCCTTGAAGTCTTCATCTTTGTTTTGAGACCAGAGTTGATGTTGGATTCATGATTATACAAGGGAAAAATACTGAAGTGGTTTCCTGTTGCCTCCTTCAGTTGCAGTGTCCATACTGGATGGGTAACCCTGGCCATTGATCAGCAGATTCATCTGCCCAGGTTTGTAATTTTACAACAATAAATTCCAATTTGTAGAATCTGCAATCCATGGCTTCACATGAAGCTAAACATGTCCTACACCTTGCCCAGGGTGACCTGTAGGCTACCGGACGGAAGGAGCGCATTACACCTCCTTTTTCTGAGCAATTGCGTGGCACCAACACTGTAATTGACTACATAATTTTTAAAAAAATATTTATGTTACATGAGGTGAAAAGAGAACAAGGCTTTTACTAAATGTGTTGTGGCCTCCGGTGGGGGGAGGGGGGGGTGAAAGGGGGTCATAAGGCCCCTACTGAGAATGGCTGATCTAACCTGAATGCTCTATAATATATGCAGATGCCTCTGTTATTTTCAAATGATCTTTAATGTACATTTTTCATGGTGAACTTAATGCCCAACAGATATAGTAAAACAGAGCAGAAATAAATAAGTACTCGTCCTTGATGCCAGATTAATTGAAGAATGTTTAGAGGGAAAGGATAAATATAGGAGAACACAAGAAAAGTGTGTCAATTTCCACAAAATGAAATCCAAACCATTCTATTGGCACGTGATCAGAAAAGAGTGGCGAACAGAGACCAAAAAGGATGTTTATTTGTGAAGCAGAGAGTATGACTGAAATGTAAGATTAATATTTTACATGAATCATCAGGGAAGAAGGTATTGCTTGAAACACAGCAAAGAAAGATGTTGGATGATCTAAAATTGATAAGGGGCTACAAAAAAGATTATCTGACTTAAATAGATGGGCTGCATCTTCAGTTGTTTAGAGATGTGTGGGAGGGAATTGAAAAGGCTATGCTCTAATTTTTGAAACATTGCTTGAATGGCTTCTGGAGCAAACCAATTCGATGCAATTCAAACAGGCAACTGAGAGCTATTGGTTAATAACATCAAGGACATTTTCCATCTCTTGAATAATTGAAAGAAGAGCAATTGGGAGATCATTAAGCAGACCAGATCTGTCCTACTTTTTGTGAATAGGACACATTTGGGCAAATTTCCCCATTGCTAAGTAAATGTAAGTTTTAACTATTGTGGAACAACTTAGCAAGAGACTGTGCCTGTTCTGGAGTTGGAATGTTGCACAGCCTCATAATTCTTGCTGCTCTTTCAGTCATTTATTGATTACACACAGAGTGAATTGAATTAGCTGGAGACTGGCCTTTATGATCATTAGATTCTCAGGAGGAAGCTGAAAGGCATCATCTGTTTGGCTCTTTTGAATAAACATGATCTTGTTTCTTGTGCAAGTATGTTTCCCCTTCCATCTTCAGGAAAGGAATATTGTTAGTTGTTGCATTTCTCACCATTTCATAATTGAACATGGCATTACTCAGAGTTCTAATCTGATACATTCTGAGATTTATTTCAGATTCAGATTTCCATTTTATTGTCAGAGTACCTACGTGACATCATATACGACCCTGAGATTCCTTTTCCTGTGGGACAGACAGAATTACTACTTACTGGTACTGCAAAAAATGTAAACAAACGCAATGCAGAGAGAAAAAAGAAATAAAGTGAGTCCTTAAACGAGTCCCTGATTGAGTTTGGTGTTGAGGAGTCTGATGGTGGAGGGGGAGCAGCTGTTCCTGAACTTGGCGGTGGGAGTCTTGTGGCACCTGTACCTCTTTCCTAAAAGTTGCAGTGGAAACAGTTTGGGCTGGGAGTTCCCTGGAAAAAGTAGAAGTGCTAAAATGCTCTCTTCATGATGCTATTAGTGTGTTTGATCCAGGAAAGATCCTCCCAGGTCGTGACTCCCAGGAATTGAAATTTTGTCACCTCTCTACCTCTGATTCCCCCAGTGGTCACTGGATTGTACACTTTTGACTTTCCTTTCCTGAAGTCAACAATCAGCTTCTTGGTTTTGGTGACAATGAGTGCAAGGTTGTTGTTGGTGGACCATTCAAGCTCCCTCCTTTATGCTGACTCATCGCCCCTTTTTATACAACCCACTACTGTTGTATTGTCAATGAATTTATAAATAGTACTGTCTTACCAAGCCACACAGTCGTAGGTGTGAAGCAAGTAGAGCAGGGGGGCTAAAGACACAACCCTTTGGTGCTGTGGCAGCTTAGTCCATTTGAATGCTATTTTTGAAATTTGTTTGAGTGTGAAGAGGTCTGAAATGGGTCTAGCTTTGAGGGGTCCAAATGGGACGGGACAGTCACGTCTGGAAAATGGAACAAGCTGGATTTCTCTGACAGAGCAAGTACAGATTAAATGCCTTCCACCTTCACTGCAGCTGTCAGTTATCATTGGGAGTTCAAGATCTGGGCTGTATCCAAGAGCAGATCAGACACCAAACCACACTTAACCATATAACCATTTACGGAGCGGAAACAGGCCATGTTGGCCTTTCGAGTCCGCACCGGTTCACTGATTTTGTGCACCTTCTAATGGTCCCGTTCTTCTTCTTCCAGAAACTGTAAACTAAAAATCCTCAGTTAATTCCATCACAGCAGGTTTATTTAACTGATTCAGGTCAAACAGAGCAGGTGCAAATAAACTTCTCACTGTAAAATGCCATAGACATTTTGATGGGCCATTATCTCTCATGAAGATTCTAGTAGACTTTAAAATACAGTACAACCTGGCCAGGAATCCTGGGCAAGCATAGTGTCAGCAAGTGCAACGACAATGGGCTCCTCCTGTTGGAGCTCTGCGCAGAACAGCGGCTTGTCATTACAAACACCCTTTTTCAGCAGAGGGACAGCCTGAAGACTACCTAGATGCATCCCCGATCCAAACACTGGCACCTCCTGGACTACGTCCTGGTGCAAGAAAGAGACAAACGAAATGTGCTCCACACCAGGGTCATGCCCAGCGTGGAATGCCACACTGACCACCGGCTGGTTCGCTGCAAGCTCAACCTTCACTTCAAGCCAAAGCCCAGGAACAGTAAAGCCCCCAGAAAGAGGTTCAATGTTGGAAACCTGCAGTCAAATGAAGTGAGAGGAAACTTCCAGGCAAACCTCAAAGCAAAGCTCGAGGATGCAATCCACCTCACGGACTCGTCCCCTGAAACCCTCTGGGATCAGCTGAAGACTACCATACTGCAATCCACTGAAGAGGTACTGGGCTTCTCCTCCAGGAAAAACAAGGACTGGTTCGACGAAAACAACCAGGAAATCCAGGAGCTGCTGGCAAAGAAGCGAGCTGCCCACCAGGCTCACCTTGCAAAGCCGTCCTGGCCAGAGAAGAAACGAGCCTTCCGTTGCGCATGTAGCCATCTTCAGCGCAAACTCCGGGAGATCCAAAATGAGTGGTGGACTAGCCTCGCCAAACGAACCCAGCTCAGCTGACATTGGCGACTTCAGGGGTTTTTACGAGGCTCTAAAGGCTGTGTACGGCCCCTCACCCCAAGTCCAAAGCCTGCTGCGCAGCTCAGACGGCAAAGTCCTCCTCAGCGACAAGATCTCCATCCTGAACCGATGGTCAGAACACTTCCAATCTCTTTTCAGTGCCAACGCTCAGTCCAAGAATCCGCTCTGCTCCAGCTCCCTCAACAGCCCTTAAGGCTAGAGCGGATGAGGTCCTCACCCGGGAAGAGACATATAAGGCAACTGAACAACTGAAAAATGGCAAAGCAGCAGAGGTCTGGAAGGCTGGCGGCAAAACTCTGCATGCCAAACTGCATGAGTTTTTCAAGCTCTGCTGGGACCAAGGAAAGCTGCCTCATGACCTTCGTGATGCCATCATCATCCTCCTTCCTTGTGTGTAATGTTGTCTGAAAACCCACACTTCTGAAAAACAATAGTTGCAGTTATCTCAATCAAAAAGCAATTTTAGAAAATGGAAGGTAAATTAGAGTACTCTGACTTTGTATCTATTCATTCATCTTGAGAAAGGAATACCCTGTCCCTTTGATGGTCACTTTGGTATAACAGTTCAATAGTAAATCTCTCATCTATTGTTTAATTGCAGGAAAAGCTAATTTATCCTGCTAATAAATAATGTTTTCCTTTAACGGGAAGATGTGCATCAGTTAATTTAGTCAAGCCTATTGTTGCATTGTGTACTAATCTTGGATTTCTGCTTGCACTAATAAACAAGAGACTTAATAACAGCACTGAACATTTACAATGACCATTCTATTCAAAGCAACTACCGTATATTTCAGTGTATTAGTCGACCAGCAGATAGCTCAAACCCCCCCCCCCCCTTTTTTTTAGTTTCATTTTAACAGTTTTATATTATATCCAGTGTACAAGTCAGCTACCTGGGCCTCCCAGGAACAACCCAAAAAATTTTAAAACACCCAATTGCAAGTAACAAAGCTGTAAATTAATAAAGTTAAAAAAAACCTCAGCCTACTAGGCAAGATCGGCGATGGTGACCTCAGAGTCCCAGGTAGGAGTGGTTATGGCAGCACCAAGTGATGAGGAGGTGTTTCCAGCATTGACTTAGACGCCAAATCATTCAGTCTGGTTTTTTGGTGAATTTTAATGTCTCAAAAGACATATGTTGACCTCCCCCACACTGAGTTTTTTTTTTAGGGTTTCACTACTCAACTTATACGCTGAAATATACAGCAAGTTCTGGGCATAGAGTAACTATTTGACCTTCAGACTGAAACTGGAAGTGTTTCTCTACACTGAGGTGATGTTGCTTGGGAAGTTCACTGCTTCTATTTGTCCAGATGAATTTGTGGAGATTAAGCCTTTTAAAACGTATCTTCCTATCTCGTCACACTCCACTTGTTCCCTGCCTCCCCCATCCCAAAGGCTGAACAGTGATCGAGTTTCAAAGGTCTTTGTTGGAGGTGCAATATTCACCAATGTTTAGAGCAAACCTATAGACTCCCAGAGTTACCTGGGCTACACCAGATTGAACTTGGGTGCCTGGGACTGTCAGTGTTTCAAAGATTTTGGGATCCATTTTTACAAAAACGTTGAAATGCAGAGTGGCTCTTTGCACCATTGAACATAACCAACATTTGTTTGATCACCTTTTGAAACCTCAGACAAGAAGAAAGAAGGCAAAAGCTCCTTGAATTGTTATGTCAAAAGCTTGTTTTGCATACTATAACTTGGGTACATGTGAATATCATGAAAACCCGTTTCAGAAATTAGACTTTTTTGTGCATTGTAAATCAGTGGTAGAAGCCCCATCATTGGAGCTCTTCTACAGGTAATGAAGGTCTCTGTAAGCATCACATCTTTTCAATACTGTATTCAGTGATCTTGTGTATAAAAGCAAACCCACAAAATGGTTAATTCAATACTGCAATGTAAATACTTAACTGTTTGTTTTGCAATTTGGGATTAACTCCATGACTAGGATTATTCTTTTCTTCCCTTCTTGTTTATTTTATTTTTAATGCGGACATGAACTAGAAAGCTTTGGGAACAATTCAGATTGTGCAATCTAATAGATGGAAAATGCAGAAGATTAGATTTAGTGCGCTTTAAAGATAGAGTAAACCAGATATTAAATAAAATCACAAAAAGCAATATACCAAAAAAACCAGAGATCTTCCTTCTAAGTAATATAAGAAATAAAGAATTTGGACTGGATTTGGATGGAGCACAAAAAAGATTTGTTATGATAGCCCTAGCTGTAGCAAAAAAATGTATTATGTCAACCTGGAAATTAGAAGACAACTTGAGAATACAACAATGGTACATAGAAATAAATAAATGTATTCCATTAGAAAAAATAACATATCATTTAAGAAATAACATCACAATATTTGAACAAATATGGGAACCATACATGAAATACAATAGAGAAATCCTACCACGGACCTCCACCACCTAAAATGACAGAAGGAGAAGACAACGAAATGAACTGACTCAGTATATAATAGTAAAAGACAAAAATTTCTTGTTTATTTTTATTAAATGACAACATTGTTTAACGGGTTTAATGTATCTTATAGATTGAACTTTGAATAAATGGGAAGGGGGGTGAGGGCGGGAAGGGAGGGGGAAAAAGGGGAGAAAATGACTATATATTCAAGAGAAAAATGTCTATGTATTTTGGTCAGTATGGTTTATAGTGTGAAAAATTTTAAAAAGATAGTTACCATAAATATATTTGGAATCAATGGTTCTAATTCTTTTCCCCATAAATCATAATCTCTGCTGGATAAATAAAATATGGTAAATTTATTCTTTTTCTTGTACGACTTTCTAAAACAGTGGCTCTTGACATTTTTTTTCCACTCACGTACCATCTTTAGTAATCCCTTACTTACCACACAGCACTTAGAGCACCTATGCCATAGGTGTGCTGTGGTTAGTAAGGATTACTTAAAGCGGTATGTGAGGGGGGGGGGGGGAAGGTTGAGAACCACTGTTCCAAAATTTCATCTCAAAATCACATGAGGTGCTCTCAATGATTTATTGGTTACTGTAAAGAAAAAACTAAGCTTCACAGGCCTGGAGGAACACAATCTGATCCAGAGATAATTGGACTTCCAGCCTCTCTAGTTTTCAGAGGGTTTAAATCAATTGAAGTACCTACCACTAATGGCTAATTAACATGAATACATTGTTGCACAAGATCTAATGTTCCAGATTGTTGAGAAGCTTGTTGGTAGTATTATTGATCAGTAGGAGTATTAATAAATTGTGCAAGGCACTCAGAGTAGAGGCCTTTCCAAGCCAGATCCATGTGGAAAAATATTCCTGTGATATTATTTGAAGTGCATTGAATACACTGAAGAAAGATTAAATATTACTTACTGTCTTGAGTAAATTTCCTGGGGTAGTTCACGCATGCATTGATGGCCCTGGCAGATTCCCTTAAGGTGTCACAGCATGTTCCTTGAGTCACTAGAGTCCATCTGCCCTTGTATCTTTGACCTGTGTGTTGACATCTGTATTATGCAGAGATTATTCATGCGAAGATGAAGCAAACTATTTAACTCTTTCTTGCACATGCAGGAATAAGTGCAATAAAGTGCACAGTAAATATTGTGTTGGACACAGAGCTGCTCAGGCTTTGCACATTTGTGTCACCTTAAGTGCAGAGTTTTGCTCTGATGTTTATCAATCTGCCTATATTCAGTTTGACCTTCCAACTATGCTTGTTTTAATTGTTAAAGTAGGTATGAAAAAATAAAATGCAGGAAATAGTTCAAATTATTCCATTGACCTTGCATCTTGTACTTGCTAGAAAACATATGTCCTGGTGGATGAAGAGCACTGTAGAGTTTAGAGGCGCTCAGTAATTTAATGAAGGATAAGTCAGAGATGAGCCTATAGACACAAACAGCTGTCCAATGGTGTTTGATTTTGTTACCAGGTCAATCCATTTACTAAGTCAAAGTAAAACTTCCTTTTTATCTATTTGAAGGGTTACAATGGACTTGATCCAGGATGGAACAGTAGGTTGTTTTTGCCTGTAATTAACTACAAAGCTTCTTGGTAATTCCTTTCAAGGTAGTTTCAATTTAATAATCCAAACTTTCCTGATTTTTTTTTGTGTTCTTCAAGTAAATCCAAAGTGGGTTCAGCTTTACACACTTTCCAACCGGATGGCATTCACATCAACTTTTCTGGTTTCTGCTAGCCCACTCCCCATTCTCCCTCTCTACCCTATCCCTCTTTCCTCCTGCTCTCCATCTCCTTCCCTATTTGTTCACAGAGCCATGCCTTTTCCCCTGTTGCTGCTGTGCCCTCCCTCCCTATCCACCTATTACCTCGTCTGTGGACCTGTGCCCTTCACCCCCCCCCCCCATCTCCAACATTATTTTGTTCAGACGCCTGTCTACATTTTGCTTATGCCTTGTTGAAGGGCTTGGGCCTGAATCGTTGGTTATAAATCCTTATCTTTGCTATATAAAGTATGTTATTTGACCTGCTGAGTTTCTCTCGCATTGTGTTTTTGCACACATTCATACTGATGAACTTTTAATCTCCACTGTATCTGCAGCCTTGGGCAATTGCAACTCAAAATCATATGGGTAAATACAGCGTAAAGCTCCCAGAACTATAGAACACTACAGAGCAGACAAAGGCCCTTCACCCCATCTAGTCTGTTCCAAACTATTTTTCTGCCTTTTCTCATCGACCTGCACCCAGACCATTGCCCTGCATACCTCTTCCATCCATACCCTATCCAAATTTCTCTCAAATGTTGCAATCTTATCTGTACCCACCACTTCCCCTGGCAGCTCATTCCACACTTTCAACATAACCTCTCAATTCCTGTGCTCAATACATTGATTCATGAAAGCTAATGTGCTAAAAGCTCTCCTTATTACCCATTCTACCTTTGACACAACTTTAAAGGAATTGCATATCTGTATTCCCAGATTCCTCTACTCTTCTGCACTCTACATTTCCCTGCCACTTACCTTGCAAGTCCTACTCTAGCTTATCCTTCCAAAGTGCAACACCTTACACTTGTCAACATTAAATTCTATCCATTATTTTGTAGCTAATTTTCCCTGCTGTTCCAGATCCCATTGCAAGCTTTGAAAGCCTTCCTCATTGTCCACCACACCCTCAACCTTCATGCCATCTGCAAATTTGCTGATCCAGTTTGCCACATTTCCATCCAGATCGTTGATATTAGACAGCAAAGACCCATTACCAAGCCTTGAGGCCTCTTGCTTCTTAATAGGTCATCTTATTTCTCTACTGGGCACTTGATTGAAATGCACCAATGAGAAACAAGGAGGAGCCAAGTGCTGTGCCACAGAGATCCCACTTTACCACTGAGTTCAAGTGTGGACCACTGATGGACGGAGCCGAGGATGGAATCCACTTCATTTGAGTTGGGTCACTGGCCTTGACTGAGAAGGCAAGGGATTTCTTTATTTTCCTTTATATCAATGGTTTAAATTAATTTCTGGTGTTATGGATCTACTTCAATCGCAAAACGCCAAATTTCATGACTTGTTCATGACAATAAATTCTGATGTTCGTCATAATACCAGTTGGATAGGGAAAGAACTCATAAAGGAACTTGACCACATACTTGTTTTTACTACAAACTAGTCTCCACCAGTCTGATGGAGAAACTAGTGAACAGATACTTATTGAATCCCATTAACACTTAAGCAAGCATTAAGGAAGTGAAAACAAGGAAAATCAATAAAAATGACAATTTAGACCCTAATTCAGCACCATCTTAAATGCATGTCCTCTAGTAGTTGGCATTGTCTACCCTATCTATATCTCTTAATAATTTTTTTAACTGTTTAGAGATACAGCATGGGTCACAAGCACTTACTGCCCAAATACACCAATTAACCCGTAAACCCCGTACATTTTTTTTGGGGGGGGGTGGGTGGTGGGAGGAAACCCTCACAGGTCACTGGGAGAGCATACAAATTTATGAACTTTACTCCGGTCTCCCTTCAGCCTCTGGCACTCCAGAGAAAACAACCCAAGTTTATCCATCCTCTCCTTGTAATTCAACCCAAAGTAGGAAGCATCCTGGTAAATATATTATATACCTTTTCCAAATCCTCCAATTCCATCCTGTAATGGAATGACCAGAATAGGACACAATACTCCAAGTGCAGCTTAACCTAGGTTTTATTGCTACAACATCAGTGGCCTGCTCAGTGAAGGCAAGCATGCAATCCATACACCGCCTTTACCACCCTTTGTACTTGCAAGGCCATTTTCAGGGAGCTATGAACTTGGGCCTAAAGATTCTTCTATATATCAATAATAAGGGTTCTATGATTAACTGTTTCATTTCCTCTTGCCCTTCCAAAGTGCAACACCTCATAAACTTCTTCTGCTGTTTCTCTACCTATATCTATAACTGCCCTTTATCCTGCTGCATCCTTGGATAGCCCCCGTGTATACTGCAAAGATAAATATGATGCAGTCAATATCTCAATGGACTTTGGAATGCATGCAACATTGTGCCATACAGGATGTATCTTAAGAAGGAGGAGTACCACAGAATTTAGTGTCTGGATATAAAATTGTACTGATGCTTTCCAATGGATGGTGGTTTGCAGTAGTATTCTCTGTGGACGAATTTTGTGCAGGAAGAGGGTAAAATTTCAACTTTGGGATCATTTTTCTGGAAGATGGAAGGCTGTGAATGGCATGAGCATGAGAACTGTGTTCATCCTTAAATGTGAAAGTTTAAAGACGCTCACAGGATATCTGAGTTCACAAATATAAATGAAATGTATAAAATCCAGAAGATCTTCAGAAGTCTCTGATTAGACCTTGGCTGGAGGGTTGTAACAATTCTAGACATTTCTTCAGGAAATGTGCCAGAAAGAGTGACAGGGAAGAAAAATGGGTATTGAAATGTTTACCAAGGCTGTTGTCAGTAATTCCATTGAGGGACTTTGGACACACATAATCTAGTAAATTGGTTTTGAAATGCATCAATGTGACTCTTGCAGTGGAAATTTGTTTTTAATTGCGAAATTACAGTTTATTGTAATTAGCTCGTATTTCCTTCATGAAAGGTCAGTGCGGAATATCAAGCTTATTATTACAGCCATTAATTGACTCATCATTACAACCTGCATGCATTGTTTTGTTCCGACCGGAAATCTCAATTCACTAACACTGCTGTAAATGATTGCAGCGCCCACCTGACTTGAGCGTGCAGAGAACCGATCTTGAGCATGGTAACTTAACTACTGCTTCCACTGAAACAGCAGTTTGGTCCTGATCCACATGATCCAATCCAAAGTTATTGCAATTTTTGGGAGGCAAACTTGATTACATTTCATAAATGAATTTATTTTGATTTAAAGATCTGGCCAAAATGTGTCTTCTCTCCCTTTGCTGAGGGTCATCCCAAAGCTGATGATTAACTGCCCATGAACATTTGAAATTTTCAGTTGCAAAGTTCACAACACAATATTGTCTGGTTTCTATATAACACACCAATGTAATTTTCAGCATGGAATTCTGTATTGATCTATTGCAAATTTAGCTTTGCAAGTGCAGCCACTGCAGATGGCTTTTAATGGAAGAGCAGAAAGATTTAGGAGTAACGGTACATCGTTCCCTGAAGGTAGAAACTCACGTGAATAGGGTGGTGAAGAAGGCTTTTAGTATGCTGGCCTTTATCAATCATTGCATGGAATATAGGAGTTGGGAGGTGATGTTGAGATTGTATAAGACGTTGGTGCGGCCTAATTTGGAGTTCTGTGTGCAGTTCTGGTCGCCTATTTATAGGAAGGATATAAACAGAGTGGAGAGAGTGCAGAGAAGTTTACCAGAATGTTGCCTGGGTTTAAGCATCTGGAGTATGGGGAGAGATTGGACAGATTGGGTCTTTATTCTTTGGAGCATAGAAGGTTGAGAGGGGATTTGATAGAAGTATTTAAGATTATGAAAGGGATAGACAGAATGGATGTGGATAGACTATTTCCGTTAAGAGGAGGAAAGTTTAAAACAAGAGGACATGAGTTAAGAATTAAGGGGCAGAGGTTTAGAGGTAACATGAGGGGGAACTTCTTTACTCAGAGAGTGGTAGCTGTGTGGAATGATCTTCCGGGAGAAATAGTGGCGGCGGAGTCAATTGTATTATTTAAGAAAAGGTTGGACAGGTATATGGATGAGAAGAAGATGGAGGGTTATGGGCATTGTGCAGGGAGGTGGGACTAGAAAGGGGTGTTTGGTTCGGTGCGGACTAGAAGGGCCTAATGGCCTGTTTCCGTGCTGTAATTGTTATGTTATGTTATGTTAACATAATGTGCATGCAACATTCTTCAGCTCTAGGGGAAAGTTGTTACTCAATGAGTGCTGCATTGATGAGAAATGCAAAAGAGGGTGTTACCAGGTATGAGTGGCTGCAGATGAAGGAATAGGGCGTGAAGATTTTTGTTTCCTCTGGGTGTCTTCCCTAATGCACAGTGAGTTGCAGCCTGTCAGAACCAAGCTGGAATGATCCAAAAGCTGACAAGTTAAGAATGAGTACAATCATGGCCCACTTGTCCAAAATGTCCAAACATGTGAGACTACATTTGAGTTTTTGTATCTCAGTGAAGGGAAAAAAATGCATTTTGATTTTGGTCCTTTAGCATGGTTTCAGGAAATAATGTGGTGGTAAACAGTTCTTCATCAAGTAGGACATCACGCTGGTGATCAGTTCTTTGTGTTTACAACATTTGGAGAAGTTTTTCCTCAAAAGGAATCAAAACCAAAATCTGATGGTCGCTAAGGTTTCCAGAAATGGATGCACACTGGATTTTTTTAAACTCTGTTCTTGGAGATGGACAAATTGATTTTGAAGCTTCTTTGGGAGGACTGAGAATTGTGATGACACTTGTAGCATTGAGGGTAATATCTGGATAAGAAATGCACAGGATTGAAGTGCCATCCTGAAGCGTGGACTCGCAATCCAGACTGATGGTCAAAGTCTTCCATGGAAGTATTTGATAAAGGTGCAGAATTAGTTGTGCATCTCTCCTCCCTGATGGGTATAATTTAGATACTTGAAGGAGAAAAGCGATTATTTTAGTGTGTGGGCCAATATTTATTTCTTAACCTTTATCCATAAAACAGGTTCTACTCATTCACAATGTGGAACTTTGCTGAAGGCAAATTAATTGCTGCATTTCCTACATGATTGACTACTACCATTTATATCCCACCTTTAAAGAAGCAAAAATGTTCTAATATGCTTCATGGGTGAATGATCAAATAAAAGTGGCAAAGGAAAATTTAGTGGGATGGGGGAGGTGCTCAGCAACTTGGCTCGAAAGAAAGGTTTTCGGAGTGTTTTAAAGGAGGTGCGTATAGGTGGAAAAGTTTAGGGAAGGAATTTGTGGTCACAACCTGTTTGAAAGACGTAGTAGAAATTCAAGATTTAACTACTTCTGGTGAACCGTAGTTAGACTGTTATCAACTTTTCTAAAACTATTCTTAATGAATATCTGCAGAGATTTGCTGCCCTCTGATGTTGATCATCCTAAATAACAGCCTTAAGCAGAAAGAGGAGGAAAGATTTTGTGGAACAATTATTGTTGCATTTTGGGGAAAAAAAAGTTTATAATGAGCTTATTTTAGTTTTCCCCAAATATGAATACACTTATTTTGAAGATGGCATCACAAGCTTTTTTTTTTGCTTCAGTAACACTGGATAATGAAGATTTTGCTTCCTCAACACCTTTGGGGGTATTTTATGGATTTTGGACTGCTGATCACGAAAATCACCTTAAAATATATCTATCATGTACTGTCTTTTTAGATGTAACCTACACTTGAATATTGCCCACAAAGGAAGCTGTTTTGGTCAGTCAAAGCATGCCTGGGCATTCCCTCAGTGCAGGTGCTATGCCAATGTTGTCTTAGGCTAGGGTATGCTTAGTCAGGATAGATGCAGACAGGTTATAAAAGCAGTTCATGTATACAGAAGCAGTGCATTACATTGCTATAGATTGAGCACATGTTGATGCATATGTTTTTCAGACAATAGCACAGTTAGTGTACTTAACAAAAGCATTTATTATATTCAGGAAGATTCAATACCAGCACAAATGTCTCATCAATGTCGCAACAGCTGCGCTACATTCTATTACATGTGTGGCGAGTATACGCTTAATCTCAAATTCAATAAAAGTTAATCTCACATTTCTCGAATTTCCTACGTGATACAGCAGATCCAAAATCATCTTTATGTTCAGCTTTAAATTATCTATCATAATTTCCAATTTTTTTTCATTGATTATCTAGTATATTTGGTGACACCATTCTGCTTAGTTTTTTTTAAAAGGATATTAAAAAAACTTGTACGTTTTTAATTGGAAGCTGAAATCTTTCTGTAGTTAATTTTATTTCACACTCTGCCTTCAGAATGATCAATCAGAGAGACTTAATCGGACTTAATGTGTTATTTTACTCACGAATCCTTTCATTTTTATAGCCAAAAAAGGCCAATGAACTGTCCCAGTTAAACCTAAGTCATTGTTTTTAATCTAAATTATAGGCCTAGTCAGTCATAAAAAAAACTGTGGTGTGTACTTGAGGCACACAAAATAGAACTTTTTCATTGTTCATGAGAAAAATTTAATAAAACACTGCCCTGTTTAATTTTGTGAACTGAATTGTCTTTTCTTTCTTTTTCTTCCTCTTTCCCTTTGCCGAAGTAGCAGAAACCTGTGGCGCAGTACATTCTTTCCAGATATTATGTCTTGACATTTGTGCAGATCAGTCCTACAGAAATCAGAAGAATGAGAATAGATGAGCCCAAAAAGTGGTTGACATCAAGAATTTTGACTCTTTGTCTAATAGCATGTACTTGGAAAACTCGCTACCTATCCCAAAAGCCATTATTTATTTGTGCAACCAATTGACAGATGGGACAAAACAGACTTGGTGTGGTGTAGAATTTTGTTTTCAAGTTGGCCAACACCGAATCACTGAATCAATAATTAAAAGTGTGTTTATTTCCAGGATTTTACTTAAATGTTGTTTGTATTTCTCTCTTCTTGAACAAATTTGTTGAATGTGAAATAAAACAGAAAATGTGGAATCAGCAAGTCGGGCAGAATCTGTGGATAGAGGAGCCAAGTTTGTGTTTATTTCAGTTTTGCACATCTCCAGGTTTTTTTTTCCATTCTTATTTCTAACTAAATGTGACTTCACCAGGCAGAAGCAGAGGATCCTAAATTGTTTATAAAAGACTGAAACATCTGACTTTCATATGGCATTGTAGAGGAAACCGCTTTCATCTTTTTTTTCCCCCAAGTTTCCTTCTATTCTCGCTCCATTCTGGCTCCAATAACCAAGTACCATGTAATCCCCGTTATCTGAAATTTAAGTAACGAGGAGCCTCAAGCAACTGGCAAAATATCATGGAAAATAAACAGGTAAAAAATAAAACAAATTTTTTAATTGGCAGGCCCAGTGATTGGCTCGCCAATCACACAACATACAATCTCGAGCAACCAGAAAATTCACTTATCCAGCATCTACCAATCCTTAGAGTTGCCGGACACCAGAGGATTTACTGTAAAGTCGTGTGCAGCAACATCCATTTGGGCAACGTCTGACCACATATGTGTCCGTGGTCCCAAAAGATTATAATAATGTTCAGAAATCCCGATTGGAGAACTGGATGTAGAGGGCATAACCAGACAAAGCGAATGGAACAGCTTCCAATCGAGATTTCTGAACTCTATTATAACCTTATGGAACCACGGACGTTTATGCGGTCAGGCATTGCCCAAATGGATGTTATGCTGCGCACGACTTTACAGTAAATCCTCTGGTGTCCGGCAGCTCTGGGGATTGGTAGATGCTGGATAGTGAATTTCCCGGTTGCTCGAGATTGTATGTTGTGTGATTGGAGAGCCAACCACTGGGCCTGCCAATTTAAAAATTTGTTTTTTTTTTACCTGTTTATTTTCCATGATATTTTGCCTGTTGCTTGAATTTCAGATTATGGGGATTATATGGTACTTGGTTATTGGAGCCAGAATGGAGCGAGAACAGAAGGAAGCTTGAGGGAAAAAGAGCTGAAAGCTGTTTCCTCTCCAACGCCATATGAAAGTCAGTTTGATAATCAAGAATATGTTGAAGATGTTTCAGACTTTTATAAACAACTTAGGATCCTCTGCTTCTGTCTGGTGAAATCACATTTAGTTAGAAATAAAAATGAAAAAAAACCTGGAGATGTGCAAAACTGAAATAAATACAAACTTGGCTCTTGCAAACAAAGCAATTGCAATGCTAGGGCATATAATGGTGCAGGACATATTTAACCTATAACACATATATAGATAGTCATAATAAATGCTTATGTTACTGCCTTATGTATGAACTGTACTTTCTATCGTTATTTTAATGTGAACTTACCCTACTTACAAATAAAAAGTTTACCATATAACAGTGTAGGCTTCGACTCGTAGGCAGCAGCTTCCAATCTCGTGTATCGTGTTTTTCTTGAGTACATTATGTATACAGTATTGTGTAGTATTAACCTACTTAACCCATATATACCTTGCCAGATATATTAGCTGAAATGTGTACAGTATATTGGCCATTTAGTCAATACAGGAACAATACAGTATCCCATATAGCTTTGCTATATGGACAATGTCCAAATCGCATAACATCCTATTTCACAGAACGTATTGTTGATGTTAAGCAGTACATGACTGTATAGATGGAGTGTGGTCTACTGAATTAGTTTGTTAAAATTAACTTCAACACAATACAATACATTGATAAAACTATCACTTCAGCGATTAATCATACGTTCCTCTTTATCTAGCAGATTTCTCCCAGTCACAGACTTTCCTGACCTAAGGAGTACTCTTTGTTGTAATGTGAATCTGGTTTGGTAAATAAATTGGAAGGGTGTTTGGAAACTCTGGGTTATCTTTTGTCATTCTAGGGAACCCAGAAAAGTGGTTTTGCATCGAGGATCAACAGGACTAGGCTTTAACATTGTTGGTGGTGAAGATGGAGAAGGAATTTTTATTTCATTCATATTGGCAGGAGGCCCAGCAGACCTGAGTGGTGAACTGAGAAAAGGAGACAGGATTATTTCGGTACAGTGCCTTGTATTTTAACTTTCTTTTTTGTAAGTTGCCTCCGTAATTTTTTTGTTCCTCTTGAGAATCTCAGACATTTTTGGAGTTGCCTTTCTGAGTAAGTTGCCATGTTTAATTTTTCATGATTGATGAAATCATAATAATATTTCAAATGATAATAATATGGAGACATCATGCATTTATTAAAATTAATTCTAACTGATAGAAGATTCATTTAGGCTTGCATTGAATACTGTTATTTTGCATTTTACACAAAAGCATCACAATTATTCTGTACGTGCACTATACAATGAGACGTTTCTGAGGATCTGAAATATTTATTCCAATAATTACTAATTTAATGAAAAGTGACTGCCTTCAATCCTTTTTTCGCATTATGCAGCGAAACCTTTACTATTAGGATCAATATTACCGATTGGCCAGAAGAACGATGACGAGAAAAACAATTAAGACAAATGCCAATTTAAGATTAAAATAAAAACAGTGATATTTCAGGAGTATTACTTGGTTATTATGGGGGGACTTTCTGGTTGTATAAGTCATGTAAAACATTTTTTTTTAAATATGCATTTAATGACCATAGGGCAACTTATCTCAATTTAGTAAATTAAAAATGAGGGACGACTTATTATTGCCTTTCATTGCATAATTAATAAATTATCTTGAGCATAAAGGAAGGAGGGTGCTTTAATTCTTCAACATGCACCTTATTCTTTCTCATTATTTCAAAAGTTCTTGATTATACACTATATAATTTCAGTCTCTCCTTTAAGTTTAGGCCTTCTGCTAAGAGCCATATTTGGAAAAGGTAGCATTCGGAGATCACTCTCAGTGGAGTTTGCTCATGTTTCTGCTTGAAGTTTCTGAATCTGCAACACCCTGTCTTGATTGATTTTCTCGTCTTGCATTGGCGTGAACTGCAGTTTTCTTTTATCCCCTTTCTGCTCATCTACTAGGAGACAGTGAACTGAAATAAATTGAGGTCTTAAAGTCTTGCAGTCATGTGTGAAAATGTTTTTCTCAATATACGAGTCAAATTATGTAATTATAATGTAATTGTTATTTTCTGGTATTTTAATTGAATTCAAGATGCCTCCTGAAATTTTAAAAAATTTATAGGAATGCAGACATGTTCATCTCAAAATATAGACCATCTTTGATCTCTACCGTAGGTGAATGGTATTGACCTGCGAAGTGCTACCCACGAGCAGGCGGCAGCAGCGCTGAAAAATGCCGGCCAAGCAGTCACTATTGTAGCGCAATACAGGCCAGAAGGTGAGTCGTTTGCATCAGTTAATGGACCGTCTAAGAACACTTTCATTTCAGTTGTTGTTGGTATTTCTATAGATAATTATAGAAGATTTTTAATAGAAATGTAATGTAATTACTAGACTGTTTTATCTATCACTTCTACAGCACAATCAGTTTGAATGACTGTTGCCCACACACCATTCCCGCTCTGATGTGCCTATCCATTGGCTCTGCACTGCTACCTGCAAATAGGAGGAATAACACCTAAAATTCTATCTGGGCACTCTCCAACTGAATGGCATTTCGTTAATACACAAAAGTGCTGGAAAAACTTAGCAGGTCAGGCAGCATCCATAGAGGCAAAAAGATATAACCAACATTTCATACCCAAGCCCTTCATCCAACCTTGACAAAGGACTCAGGCCAGAAATGTTGGTTGTATCTCTTTGCCTTCCTATGGGCGCTACAAGACCTACTGCGTTTCTGCAGTGCTTTTGTGCACTAACTACAATCACCAGATCTGCAGACTTTCTTGTTTTAGTAACATCGACTTCTTCAGTTTCTGTAAACCTCTCCACCGAGTCTATCTCTTTCCCTTCCCACTGTCTCCTTTCCTCCATCTCCTCGTCCACTTCTCTTCTTTCTCCTGTTAGAGAGCTGCCCCCTCCCCAATCACTATCTCTTCTACCCTCCCACTCATATTAACCTCTTCCTGTTAGCTTGTACTTCTCCTCCTGCCCCTTTTTCCCTCCTCTCCCCCCCGCCCACCTTTTTATTCAGATGCCTGCCTACTTTTTGCTCATACCCTAAGGAAGGGCACAGGCCAAAACGTTGGTTTCCCTTGCTTCTTATTAATGCGGCGTGATCTGCTGAGTTTGTCCAGCACTTTTGTGTATTGCACTACAAATTACAGCATCTGCAGAGTTTCCCGTTTGAATCAATGAGGGTTATTTTTTTTCTATTGGTTGGTGATAGTCCTGGTTGGAGTTTGTTTGTCTGTGGTGATGCCCTTTCCAATGTATTCATTCCAACCTTGCAGGTCATTCATTGATCATTCCACCACAAATTTCATTTAACATTTAAAGGTGCATATGTAGATGTTTAATTATGTTTGTAGATTATAAATTAATCGAGTTTGGAAGTGCATGTTTCTGTATTCAAACTTAACATAAGCAATCCAGTGATTTTTATTTCCTGAGCTGACAAGAAAGGAGATTGATGGTGGATGTGTTGGGGAGACGACACAAGTGTAAAATTGTCATATCACAAGAAAAATGGTCAAAAAGTTCGCAAACTGTATTGTAGCCATCTCTCCATTGAATTTGACAGTCACCTTAACGCTGCCCCCATTGTCACTGGATAATTAAATACAGTGCTGAAGCTCTGCTTTTTAACTGTAATGCACAATTTCACATTTCTGACAATGAGCTCAGGCCCAAAATGTGGATTGTCATTTACCTCCTCCGGAGGCTGAGCAACCTGCCAATTTTGTCTATTGCACGAGACCCCTGCATCTGCAAATTTTCTTGTTTAACTGTGCTTTTAAACTGCAATAATTTCTTTTAAATATCATTGATCAGTTAGCACTTGAGATGGTAGTAGGAAGAAGGTAGCAAACTCAAACTTTGTGCTTATGAATTCATTTTATGAATTTAAACAAAGTTCAGGTCGATATTTTATGAAATCATTTGTGTTATATCCCTGCATGTACTTATTGGCACCGGCAATTTTAGGAATAGGTAGTCAATTTAACACAATGTATCTATCATATGTGCTGTTCCTCAACCACTTGCATAAATGTTGTGAGAAACTACTTCATCTTTACTTTTCCACTTTGAAAGCCTACCTCCCTTCACTTTTTAGATAAATCAGTTGAAAAACCCTTCAAGAATTGCCCGAATATTTTGTCATGTGGTCAACGAGAAGTTAAACTCTTTTTTATTCCAATAAGAACCAGTCATAGAACTCATTCCAATGAGATCCGTAGAAGAATTACGGTTTTAAAATGGCTTGCTTCCCTGATTACAGTAAAATCCCCGTTGACTGGAAAAAAAATTTTTAAATGTGGAAAGTAAATAGGTTTAAAAAAAAATTAAAAATTGGCACCCCCGGCGGACAGTTCGCCAATCACGCATCATGCAAACTCAAGCAACCAGCAAGTACAGGTACACAATCCTTTATCTGGAACCCTAGGGTGGCAGTGTGTTCCGAATTTTGGATTTTTCTGGATTTCAGAAAGCCACCTGAATCGTGCTGCCGTATCCACCCCCATCCCCTTCCAGTCACGCTACAGGTCTCCCTCCCTCCACCTCCCACCCCTCCCCCCACCCCGCCTGCCCAACTCGCGCTGCTGGTCTCCCGCCCGCCCGACCCGTACTGCTGGTCTCTCACCCACCCAACACACACTGCCAGCCCGACACGCGCTGCCAGACTCTCACTCGCCAGATCCCCACTTGCCAGTTTATGGAGCTTTCTGGATGTTCGATGTCCACTAATCTAACATCTAACAATGACTACTCCAGATACTTGGAGTTTTACTGTGTATTGAAGGATTGTTTTAAATGTGGCTGAATGCCCGTTATTAGTTGAATTCCATCCTTATTCCTCATAGCTGCACTTGAGATTAATGATTGATTAATTAAGTAATAGCTCCTCTGGATATTTACATTAGCTCAGTAATTACTCTTTTGCAAATAACTGGCAATTGTGTTGACAGTTTGTAACTTCGAACGTTTCTCTCAAATTTGGTACTCTGATCTGTGTCCATTTGGATATGTCAGAGGGCTCGAGCACCGGAACCAATGTGTTACCCTTTCCCTTGCTCCTCTGCAATACAGTTTCTTTTGCAAACTTCCACATAGGTATGCTGCATGCATTGAGGAATCTCTGATATGCATATTCATCTATTTTCATCTTCCCTGCATTATTTTCCCTCGCTCCTCTCCCTGTGTTAAAAATGGTACCTCAAGGCATTCACTAATTAAAGTGTATTTTTATGTTGATGATATAATTGAAGGAGTGAGCAATATCTCCAATAGCTCCCCAAGCAAGTACCATGAGAATTTAATGGGTTCGAAGATTATATGGATATCATAAAATACTATATAATGCTGTTGAGACCATTAATAATTCATCTTTGAAATGCAGACGTATGAATTGTGTGAGCTGTTTTAATCTAAGGAATAGCTGCAGTGCGTTTTCCTTTGGGGAATATAGATGTTTGATGTGCATCTGCCAGAAGACTTTGTGGATGGGTAGTTATATCCTCTGAAAGACTCTGTGGGAATACTACCAAAAGACAAATGATCAGTGATTTGAAAGGTTGAGGGGCATGAATGAAATAAATCTTTCACTCTATTCACGCTTTTACATTCTTTCAGCAATTAGAAATCTGGAGGGACGGACAAGGTTCTTGCATTCCATTCTCGTTAGAAGAGCCTCTCTTCCTGGTTCCATGCCAACAGAAAAATCCAAATTTCATGAAATCTTAGACGTGCAGCACAGTAACAGGCCATTTCAGCCCATGCCACCTAATTGCACCAAATGACCTCCAACACCCCAGTATGTATTGAATGGTGGGAGGAAACTGAGCCTCCGGGGGAAACTCATACAGACACCAGGAGAATGTACAAACTCCTTACAGACGGTGCAGGATTCGAAGCCCGGTTCCGATCACTGGCACAGTAATCATGTTGTGCTAACTGTGCCGCCTTTATGAAATAAAACTGATAAATGTTCCACTAGATAATTAACATTATCTTCAGCTGAGCATCATTGCTTTGTGGTGTATGCTAAAGGATGGAAATTATTTAAGTTTTTCTCAGCATTCTACTGAGACCCAGATGAGGCATAGACTGTTGGTTCAATTGTTACTATACAATTGGAAATGGTGTTTTAAATTTGTCCATAAGGCTATTAGTTCTCACAAAAAAAGTGTAGAAATTTGGAACCATCTGTTCTCAGTGGTCCAGACGTTTACGTGATATGCAGCTATGGGCTAATAAAATCTCATGAGACCTCTAGACTTGAAGAAATAAATGTGTGGAGGACAGTGGTTCCTTAAATATTCTGGAAGAATGTATTGTACTTGGTGATGGACATTCGGCATGTTCATTCTGTGATGTTTTAAGTAATAATGAAACTTGGGTTCTTTTTATCTTAACAATATTTTATTAACTACTCAGAATTTATCTCCAATACCTCTAGCAGTCAGGAGTATCACTAGCACTCTATCACCACATCCCCTTTCTTTAAGATGTTCAATCTAACAACATCACACAGTAATACAGTATTCATTTCAATTTAAACACCAGCATAAATGCAAATATCAGCAGCATACACTTTTTAAGTGTGCAGTTCTTTTTCTTTTAGAGATTCAGCTTGTCCGGTGCTTTGATAACACGCGTGGATCTTCTCAACACAGGTGCAGTGCTGGTCCCCTATTATTTAGCACTGGTGGTGTTTCCTCTGTTGCTATGCAGGCTGGATCTTTTGCATTTGTCTGTTCTTGCAGTGTCACTTGCATTTTCAGCAGGCTCTTTTGATTCCTCCTCAGTATTTGACCCTTTTCTGTTCTGACAGTGTAGGATCTTGGATTTCCTTACTCCAGAACAGTGGCCACCTTGTCCCAGGTTTTGGAATCTCGGAATCTCACTGTGTCGTGTTGTGCCAGTGGCCCTAAGCTTCGTTTTTTGTCTCCTTTGCAGACGCTTTTATTTTCATTTGACATCTCTGTTCTTGTTCAGGTGTGCAGAATAGGGAAGTGTCGGGCGTAGTCTATGTCTCATCGGGAACTCAGTGGGTGACATGCCATGTTCAAGTGGTGAAGCTTGATAACTCAACAGAGCTAAATAAAGATCTGAGCCACTGTCTTGTTCTTTCTTGAACTCCTTTCTCTGCTTTACCATTTGACTGGGGATGCAGAGGACTTGAAGTCACAGGTTGAAAATCATTCTCCTGTAAAGTTCTAGAATTCTCTAGAACTGTAGCATGATCCATTGTCACTATAGACGATTTGAGTGTGTGGTTCCTGTGTGGTTCTCCGTGGGATCATGTCATCCATGTACACGCGCACCCCATCTATGCCTTCTATGATGTGCTCCATTGTCCTGTGGAAGACTTTAGAAGCTGAGGAAATTTCAAAACCCATCCTCAGACAGGAGGATTGGCCAAACGGTACATTCAATGTACATATATTTGATCGCACAAGCAGAAGACATATTAAGAAGCAATGCCATCTCCGGATGGTTCAATAGATAGTCCATAACCAGCAAGTAATTCTTTCCATCCATGTGGAACAGATCAGTCTAACCTTTCTGCCCTGCTTCTGCTGGTCATTTATGATCATGGGTTCCTTTGGCTGTTTCGTGTGATGTTTCAGACAGGTCTCACAGTTTGAAACCATCCTGTCAATGACAGCATTTATCCCTGGCCAATAAAGAGCAGTTCTGGTTCTCCTCTTGCATTTTTCCATTCTAAGATCCCCCTCATGCAACTTTTTCAGCATCTCTTGTCACAGCAATTGAGGAAGGATAATTCTGTTCTGTCTGAGTCGAAGCCCATTGCCAACACTCAGCTCAGCTCTGATGTTGTAGTGTGGCTGACATTCACCTTCATTCAGATCGTGGATGACCTTCTATAAAACTGCATCCTTTTCTGTTTCAGCTGTGATCTGCTTGGATTTCATGTCAGATACATGATCAGGTTCATGTGCAGATTCGCATCTGTTTATGTGGAACTCTCATTGTGTGCTTCATTCTGTTGTTGCCCTGGACAACGCATCAGCCAACACAATACGTTTCCCTGGTGTGTACACCAATTCAAAGTCATAACATTATAGCTTTATCATCAGTCCTTGGATTCGCGGCGGCATCTCACTGAGATTTTTCTTGATTATAGCTATTAATGGCTTGTGGTCTGTTTCTGCCGCAAACGTTGGTAAACTATACACATAACTGAAGAATTTTTCGACTCTGTAGACCAGATGTAGACACTCTTTCTCTATCTGCGCATATTCAGATGTGGTCATTGTTCTTGACTGGCCTCCACTCTTCTCCCACAGCCCGAAGTAGTATGGCACATTGTCTTGGGTAAACTTGTACCTCTCACTTTGTTCGTTTTAGATTGGTCACAGTGTTCAAACTACCGAAAGAAAATAGACACACACCGAGAGCAGTTCAGTTTATACAAGTCTTTATTACTAAATCTAAAGCTGAATTCACACTTCAACATGCAAGCCCTTCCCAATTATACTTATCAATGCCTGGACTGGTCTCAACTGCCAATGCGAGGCGACGACTGCACACTTTTAGTAGATTGTCTGGGCGCCGGTAGCAGCTTCTCCACCTCCCCAGACCGGGTCATCGGTTTGGAATCTTGAAGTTCTTCTTGCTGAGAGATGTTGCCACCTCTTGGAGAGTCTTAAACTTCAGCAGTGGGACCATGGCTTATATTACCCAAAAGTTGTTTACTTCAGATCTTATCTCTTTGAACAAATTATTTAATTATCTTCGAGGTCTCCTGACAGTCTGCGACCAACAAAAGACAACTGCATCTCTTGACCTCATGGTGGAAGTTGGATAATGTCTACTGATTCATATGCATCCCTGGGCCCCATAATGGAATTTAGGTGTGTCTACTAAATATGCATCCTGGGCCTCATAGTGGAATATGTCTTCTTTCATCAGCTGGTCTAAATCCTCCATGACACACGTATTCCATCTTTTGAAGCATCCATAGATGTTTTCATTCTTCTGGATGGGTCAAAGAATGTCAAAAGCTCCGGTTCTGTAGTTAGAATGGTCTTCAGTTGTCCTTATTCTTCCTTGTGGTTGGCCGTCCACTTGAATTCAATTTGTCGTGGAACAACTTCCTCGGATACATTATTTTAGAAAACAATTGTGGAATGAATTTACAAATGAAATTGATCATTCCCAGCTGCGCAATTTGCCATTTTTGTCAGTGTGTCTGGGAATCTCTGAAGTTGCTTTCACCTTGCACTTGTCTGGCTCCACTCTTGCCTCTGACGGCTTATCTTCCAGACAGCTGATTTCCTTCACACCAAACTGACATTTTGCTCTATTTAACTTTAATCCATACTTCTGGATGTGTTGTAACACTTTGATGAGCCTCTCATTGTGTTGTTCCTGTGTGGTTCCCCGTGGGATCATGTCATCCATGTACACGCGCACCCCATTTATGCCTTCTATGATGTGCTCCATTGTCCTGTGGAAGACTTCAGAAGCTGAGGAAATTTCAAAACCTATCCTCATACAGGAGTATTGGCCAAACGGTGCATTCAATGTACAGTATTTTGTGTTATCTTCATGTAGTTTTAATTGCCAGAAGCCCTGGGATGCATCCATTTTAGTGGAAAACTTTCCACTGGCGATCTTGCTTGTAATTTCATCCCTGGTTGGAGTCTGATAATGTTCCCTCTTATATTGGCATTCATGCATTTTGGGTCCATGCACACGTATAAGTCACCGTTCTTTTCTTTGACACACACTATTGAATTCACCCATTTTGTGGGCTCCTCCACTTTCTTTATGAGCCCTAGTGACGTCAATCGGTCAAGTTCCTGTTTGAGCTTGTCTTTTAGTGGCACTGGAACCTGCCTTGGGGCATGCTGTGCATCCTCCTTTAATTGTATCTTATAGGTGAATGGTAGAACACAGAACCTCCTGAAGATGTTTGGAAATTGATCCAGTTTCCTCTACGCTGTTAATGTGGTACACCTTCTTGACTAGGCTTCAGTCTTCACATGTTTTGTCACCAAGCAGTGACATGGACTTTCACCTTTAGTCAGCATGTACCTTTTGTGTCAATATGTCATTGTAGACCTTGAGCTGAACAGAATTTGGATGGATGAAAGACTTTATCTTCATTGTTCTGATGTTGTGCTCACAGATCAAATTAGCCTTTGCCCTTGTGTCCAGCTTGAAAGGAATATCTGCTCCATTTGCATGCGATGACACAGTCCACTTGTCCTGCACGACTCTGTTCACACTTGGCTGTTCAATATCTATTAGTTTGAAATCTTCCTGCGCCTTCATGGCCATGAAGAATGCATCACTGAGGGCAGCTTCTTCTATAGAGTTCACACCTTCACTTCTGTTTTGTTTCCCTTTGGAAAAACATTGCTTTACATAGTGATTCTGCCCTTTGCACTTGTTACAGACTTTTCCATAAGCTGGGCATTGTTTTGGCACAGGTTGAGTTCCACATTGTTTACAATTGAATGTCTATCTTTTTGTTGTTTCCTATGTCTTGTTCTCTATTTATATGTACGTCCTGACACTGTGGTTACAGCTATGCCTTCATTTTCACCAGCTTCTGCACTCTCTCCGAACTTTTTTATGTGCTGCAGAGCATATCTCCACAGTTCCAGCTAAGGTAACCTCTGTCTCTCGTAGCAGAGCCTCTCTCTCACTTGCTTATCAATAATTCCAAACACAATTTGATAACGGATCATTTAATCTTGCAGTGATCCAAAATTGCATGTTCCTGCTTTGTTTCAAGTCCGATTTTATTTAAAAACAAGTATCGTAGCTCTCTGCCTGGAGCTGCGTGCACGCACGAAACGCGTCCCTCTCAAACGTTTCATTTTTCTTTGGTGAGCAGTGTTCAACAAATTTTTCAATAACCTTGTCAAACTTGCCCTAGTCATCTGCCTCAGCAAAAACAAATGTGTTGAAAATCTCTCATGCTTGACATCCTGTCTATCTTCCGTGTATCCAGTGTGCCATCGAGTCCACTGGCTTGCAGCTACAGCGTGAATTCCGTGTATCTAGTGTGCCATCGAGTCCACTGGCTTGCAGCTACAGCATGAATTGCAGCTACAGCGTGAATTCCATGTATCCAGTGTGCCATCGAGTCCACTGGCTTGCAGCTACAGCGTGAATTCCGTGTATCTAGTGTGCCATCGAGTCCACTGGCTTGCAGCTACAGCATGAATTGCAGCTACAGCGTGAATTCCATGTATCCAGTGTGCCATCGAGTCCACTGGCTTGCAGCTACAGCGTGAATTGTTTGAACCTTTACACTGAAAAGTCTGAGGTGAAACAGTTGGTACGACTATGATACTGCTATTTTCTCTTTGGTGGCTTAAACCCTACTTCACGTTTTGTTTAATTTCTTTCTTTGGCTTGGCTTCGCGGACGAAGATTTATGGAGGGGGTAAAAATTGTTTAATTTAGAGGTGTAGGTTAATATCCTTCTCGTGCATCTGCAGATCTTTAATTTTCATTTATTAAAAACTCTGCTGTTTGCCCATCATATCCACATCACATTTTGGAAAGAGCGATCCAACAGTGAATATAAATGTAGGTAGAGCAAAATTACTTGAGTGGCTGTAGAAAATGAATATGTCTGATTTGTGGAGAAGTTGGTTTGTGGACAATCCTCAGACACTGAACATGTACTGAACCTGGGACTGCCTATATATTTTTTCCAAAGTATAACTGAGTATTAAGATTAAATGCAGAAATATCATTGCTTAGTACAACATCTACTGCTAGAGAAAATATTATGTAAAGCCTTACCAGAGTTAGGGGGAAGTCTAAGCGGGGTCCCCTGTCCCTACACTACTATTATCTCAGATTATTTCTGATCTTTTACCTCAGCATCACTTTCCTTTTATTCCTCAAATATGCAAAAGAATGTGAAATTCTTGAATATGCTCACCAAGGGTGCTCTCGCATTTCTTTTGGCTGGGGAATTCCAAAGGTTCACTCCCCTCTGAGCCACGTTCTCATCTGAATTTCCAAATCATTAATTTGCGACTGTGCTCTCTGGTTCTAAACTCTCCAATTGGGAGATCTCCTAAGTTGCTTCACATCAGACCTACCTTAGTATCTCAGGATCTCTGCACCCTAACCCCCTCTAATGCAGATATAATCTTCATTTGGAAGACCAAACCTACATAAAATAGACCAAATGCAGTAGCACTACAGAATTGGTTCATTACATTAAGACGTTTTTGTTCACGCATTCCTACAGTGCAGGCCAATATACTGTTGCCTTCCTAATTGCTTGCAGAGCCTGCCTAATTAAAATTATTATCCACGAGGATACCCAATTCCTCTGAACAGGTGCACACATCTGCTTTGTATTACGGGTATTTTTTGTGGGTTCAGACACAACTTCAACCAATGTTCTTTTCCATGTTGCTGTTATGCAGTTTAACTGATGTTGTTGCCAAATTTCCTAAGGTTCTTTATGTATTCTGTATTTGTCATTCCATTCTTCGATCTCTCCTTTTCCATTTTGTCTCCTGTATGTTGAAATTAATCCTACATATTCTAGTGCTTGTTTTGTATGGTTTACTTCAAAATGGTTGCTTTAGCTTTGTTTCTGTAATTAACCACTTATAGATTTGCATAAATCTTCTTTGCAAACCAATTAGCAACAACATATTATCTATTCAAGATGCCACACGATAATTGGTAACCGAGCTGTAAACTAGGTAATGACATGAGGCTATTCTATAGAATCTGGTTGCTTCTGATATTTTTTTTGCAGTGTTAGACCAACACTGCATTTTTCTGATCACTGCACCTCAGAAACCTGCTTTTAACTCTGTATGATTGGATGCTCTAGTTTAAATGTGGGACAGAGAAAGAGAAATGTGTGGAATGCTTTGAAAATAGTAACCTAATATGGCTTAAGATCTTTCCTGCTGTATCTTGTATCAGATTCAACAGAAAGGAACTAATGTCAGCCTAAAATTTCTCTGAAAAAAGATTACAAAACTGGAAACATTATCTAGAATAGGTATAATTGAGAACATCGTGGAACTATATGCTTTATAATATTTTGAATAATATTGGTTCTGGACTGCTCGTAAAAATAATGGTTTTCAACACCAGACTATGCAGTAGGTTCTAGGGGACCATAGGATTAATAAGTAAATTCTTCTAATTGGTAAGTACAAGAATTGTTTGCTGCTAATTCAGAATTGTTCTCTTAAATGTGCTCTTCTTACTGAATGAATATGTGATGGTTTTTGTGTTCACTTATGTTCTTCTGTTAATGAACACAGATTAAAGCTGGAACATTATATCAGTTAAATTCTAGACCAGCTTCAGAACAACTGACAATTTGGGTTTTGCTTTGAAATTCAGAGATTCATTGTTAAATGGGGAGAGATTTTGAAGTGTGATCATCTGTACATGTTAGTTCTAAGAGCAGAACTGTTGACATCATTAAGCACTGTAGGGGTTTATTTGTGTTTTTTCTCTTTCTATTCTGTTTATAATACAGTTGACATTCAATTTTCCCACATTTTTTTTCCCTGTTCATTTATTTTTAAATTATTGCCACCCATTGTTAAAAGATCTGACAAGATATAAAAAATAGCTTGAAGTGACACAAGGCATTTAATTTAGAAGCACGTGTAACTATTCAAATTTAGGATTTAATGCATGATAAGTGGCCCTTGTTTATTACTTATGTTAATTTGTTATTTTGTCTTTTATCAGAGGCATTAGATAATCCACTGTGAATTTTAAAAGATTTCCACACAAGGATAATTCATCAGAATCAGTATTTACGAAATTCATTGTTTTGTGGAAGCGTTACAGGTGGAAATATTGTTATAAATTACATTTTTAAAATATAAAAAGAAGAGAAGTTAAGGTAGTGTCTGTGGTTTATTGTTCATTCAGAAATCTGATGGCAGAGGGGAAGAAGCTGTTTTTGTACCGTTGGGTGTTTGTCTTCAGGTTCCTGTACTTTGGTCCTGATGGTAGCAGTGTGAAGTGGGAATGGCCTGGGTGATGGGGGTTCTTGAGGATAGAGGCTTCTTTTGTAAGACACTGCCTCTTGTCGATGTCCTCAGTGGAATGTAGACTGATGGCCATAATGGTGCTGGTACAGTTTCTGTCCTCTGCATTGGCACCTCTGTACCAGCCAGAATGCTCTCCATCGTACACCTGTAGAAATTTGAAAAAGTCTTTGATAATATACCAAACATTGTCTTTACAATATTTTATTGTCCTTTCCATCACTCATATTGATACCTGGATTTAACACGGATCTAGTTTAATCTTATTAGCAAAGATATTATTTGTTTAAAGATTTTGATAACCATTATTATTTTTTGTTTATTGAGAGCAGAATATGGCCTTGTAGTCACTGATAAATGATTTGGTTTGCTTTCATTGTTGTACCAAAGTAGAACAACACTGAATTAACATGCAAGTGTAAAAGTTAAAATGATTGTTGAATGGTGTTTCACAAATTAAACTATTAACTTTAAATCGTGGTCATAATCTATCACTCAACTGCAACAACAGAGAGGATCTATGTGTTTATTCATTGATCAGCTTGTAGATGTAAAATAAGTACACATAGATTGATTTTTTTCCCAGAATACAGCAGATTTGAAGCCAAAATCCATGACCTGAGGGAACAGATGATGAACAGCAGTATCAGCTCAGGATCAGGGTCACTGCGCACCAGCCAGAAGCGGTCCCTCTATGTCAGGTAAAAAGAAAACACTGGTAACTGAATACTCCCTTGTTGAACATCAGTCTCCAGCATTTTGTCCTCTTTAAAACTATATCCTGCTGCACAGTTCCCAAATGTCTTTAATTGTCATTTATAATCAGTTACTATCCCATAGGCTTTGAGTATTTAGGATAATGTCTGCAGATATCATAGTCAAAGTTGGAAATCTTGTCTCTAATGGATTCACATTTATCATCTGATGATTCTAGTTCTTCATTTCTTTTAATGGCACCTCATTGATGAGTTTTTCATTTTCTTTTGTGATATAACATTTATAGAAATGTTTCATTAAAAAGCATTGACTAGGCTTTTAGTAATAGAATTGAATATTAGAAGAGATGGAGCGTTAATAGTTCAATGGACTAGTTTGCAAAGCAACAGTTTGAGCAAGATAAGGAAGGATCATTGATTTGAAAGAAGATCCAGGTTCCTTTCTCCACAGACGCTGCTTTATCTGCTGAATGTCTTCAGCATTTTCTGTTTTCATTTCATATTTCAGGCAACTTTGAGATTTTTCAAGTGCTGAAGAGCTCCCATGCTTCATTTCAAATACTACCTTCTCCAGAAGAGGCTTATGGATGTTTACAACTGCTGGGTTAATCAGTGTACCAAATAAATTGCTTCCAGGTTTCCTAGCTCCAATATTTATTTCTCCTCATGTAAGAAACATTATAACAGCTCCATGTACTTTTCAGTGAAATCCTTTCTAATCTTTGGTCTAATTTTCCAGGTACCACTCTTTTCTTTAGATCATTCAAATCTTGGAAGGAATAAATTTTGATACCAAAAAAAATAATACAATATATAACCATCACCATTTGCCTTTTTGAAATTCTGGAGTTCAAAATTCCTACCACACATGTTGAGGTTTTTTTTGAGCTTATCATGTAAACTGTGTTCCAATTGCTAAATTGTTCTCTGGCGTGTAACTTTTCAACTAGTAGAAGTATTTCTTTCTGCCCCAAATGGTCTTTCTCAATGTACAAGAATACCATTTGGGAGCAGGAAGAGGCCAGAGCCCCTTGAACCAGCTATGCCATGCAGTAATATCTTACTTTATGAACTTCGAATTTTTCCAGAGAACGTAAGTCAATTTTTGTGTCCCCTCATCATAACTTGACCAGTTAACATTCCAATAAATGCAATTTTTTAAAAAAAATCTGATGCTGGAAATCAGAAACAATAATTGAAAAAATCTTCTGCCTCTTTGCCTCCTACCTTCCAGAAATCTAAATACTCCTAGGATCATGGATTTTCCCTTCTCTTTTGGCATTCTGGACACTATTTTCTCTGCAATATTCAGATTCCACTTTCATTTAATTTCTTATGGCATCTTCCAATGCAGAAAGAGGGAAAACAGCAGTGTGTTCTCATTCCTTCCCTATCAAATGCCCTCTAAGTGGGACAGAGATTCATTTGTCCTTTATTTCTCCATCCATTTTTATATGTCTGCCCTGAGTCCCTAATATCTAAATGAAACAAGACAATTTTCAACTGCTCTGATTGTAGTAAACACACAAAAGTAATGGAGAAACTCAGCAGGTCCTGCAGCCTCCATAGGAAGCAAAGGTGTATAACCTACATCTCAGAATTCAGGCCTGAAATATTCATTATATATTTTTGCTTCCTAAAGACACGCAGGACCTGATGAGCTTCTCCATCACGTCTATATTTAATAAAGACCAGTGTAGCTTCAAGGGACGCTACATATTTTGACCAATTTGTATCAGAGCCAGTAAGATCTGAGAATATGTTTACATGAAACAAAAGCCTCTCTTTCTCTCTCTCTCTCTCTCTCTCTCTCTCCTTCCACCCCACAAATGCTTCTTGACATTTTATTATTAGCATTCCCATTTTTATTTCTAATTTGCACCATCTGTTATCTTTATAATTCTACAATCCACATCTTAGTTCCAGCCTTTTTGTCATTTCACTTTTTCTTTTGTTTCCCTCTCAACAAATCTAAAATGAACAACCACAATTACCAGAATGTGACACTCAGTCTCTCTTCAACACTACCCCATCAGAAATGTTCCCATTTTCTTCCTTTCCACCCCTGTAGTTTAAACTGTAGTTTAAAACATATGGACTACTACATGTTAGAAGGTGAATAATTCTTTCCACCGTCATTTCTTGCTTCATCAATCCACCAAGCTGATTCTTCTTGTTATTTGTAACTTGTGGGGCTTACTTTATTACTTCTATCATATTCTTTATTATCAACTCTATTTCTCCCATCCCCTGAATCCAGTTTTTCCACTTTGCTCATCGCACCCTTGTATCAACAATAGTACACTAGTTCATTCCTACCTTGTAGCTACATGACTAAAATGGCCTTTCTCTGTGACTGCCTCTTAGATTTACATTGCAGCATTTTTTTAAATTTGGTCTAATCGTTCCTTAGTCATTTACGCCACTTGAGGGTTTTCTCCCTTCGAACCAAGATTACTTCTTATCTTTGGGGCTTTCTTCTACTAAATTTAACTATTCCCAAATTCTCTTTGAGTGCTGTCTTAATTGTCTCTGCTAAGAAACAAGTTATATTCTCTGCCCCTTGTACTTTTTGTAACATCGTTCTAAAATGTAAATTTCATCACTGAAAGTGAATGCTGATATTTCTAGGAAGAGAAAATATAAAGATTCAGAAGACAAGGTAAATCAAACGTTGCTTATTAGGCATTCCAAAATCTGTAGACTGTACATGGAAGGCAAGACTTAAAGGAGCAGAGTGTTTAAGATATAGGGAAGAGTCATCAAATCAGGAGGTAAGGCATTTCTGGGCTATTGTTCTTCTACTTCCTCCAAACTAAAATAAATAAATTCCTCTCATCTGATATTTTACATCATTTTGTTTTAATAGATCACCCAATATTTAGTAATAACATCCAAGATAAAATGAAGCTCACATAATTAAAGGGGTTGGAAGAGGAAATATGAGAGTGAACAAGTGACCATTTCTTCAGAAATAATAGTTCCAAACACTGTTAAATTTGAGTGGGAAGGAGGAAATTTATATATTCCTGAATTATTATAAAGCAATTATCTCATTGTGTTAGCAAGGTATGGGTTTTGATTCTTGGTTTTTTTTCCTGTGTGGGAAGCATCATGTAACACATCAAATGATATGGTTGCTGAAGCTCAGTGTTAATGACTAGCTATAATCTTTGGTCCTGTTAATTGGTTCTCTCAGTAACATTGTGCATTTTATCTTGGATAAGATGAAACGAGAAATGCTGTGAAATCAGATGAAAGCGAACACTTGAATTTTTTTTAAAAAAGAAAAAATTCTGGAATTGGAACTGGATGTAGAAAGATAAAAATTAAGCTGAGGTTATGTTTTGAAGAGAACAAAGAACTTGTGAAGGAGAAATCGCAGAGTATTTAAAACCATTCGACTGATCATTCTCTCTTTGTATCAATTACATTTTTATTAATTTGCCTTTTTATGTTTGCCTTCCATTCAGCTGAATTACACATGAATTAATTTATCTTAGGCTTCCCACTTTTCTACTTGCCACACTTGCCTTGAGTAAGTCATCAAATGGCAACCTTATTTACTGAGCCAAATCTGACGTGGTTGGGGAGGTCTGTATAAATGGGCTTTTCCATTGTAAATAGCTTCACAACTAAGCATGACCCACATAGAGTAAAGGTTTTGACCACTGACCAAGTCTGTCTCCAAGCATTACCAAGTGGCAAGAAGGTTGAATACCTTTGAATTACAAAAAAATTCAATAGCTATGAAATTAATTGCTCATTTAAAACATCTTCAAAATTAAAAAGTAAATTAAAGAATTGCTAAAATATGTGAATGTTAATACATTAAATCATTTACTTAAAAGATGTAACACATGAAAAAGATTCTCAATATAATTTCCCTCCCTCCCACAAGGCATACCTCCCAGTGCCACTGTTAGGAAGTTTGTCAAGTTGTCACTCTCCAGCCAAGTTCTGTAAAGAGGAAGGTGTAGGAGCATTGTAGAAAAAATTATCAGTGAACACCTCCCAAGTTTGGGATTTTTGCCTTTTTGCATTTTCATTAAATTCAGATGATTATAAACATTCTCTTTGCTGATCCTTTTTGTCTTTTCTATCAAGAAGTATCAGAAATATTTATTGAGTGATGTATTTTATAAACCCTTCTTGAAAAGTGGACCATGGGCAAGGGAACTGAAGTCTAAAATTTTGAAGGAGTAATTAAAAGTGGGAATGTTTTGTAACTGCTTTATTCAAATCTTTCAGAGAAGGTACAGGGCATTTCCACTTCTAACTGCTGTACCGATGTGCCACATTTGGTTCTAATCATCATTAATTCTCCATGCCCCACCTTTTGACCCCTGCATTTTTGGAAACAGTTTTTCTCCGTCTACTCTGCTTGTACACCTTGTGATTTTAAACACTTCCAGGAGATCTCCTTGCAACCTTTCCCCGAGAACAACCCAAATACTTCAGTCAAGTCCTTCATTCTCTGGAATTAATTTGCATCCTCTCAATGGCTTCACATCTTAAATGAAGATGAGCAAAACTGAGTCACTGCTCCAGTGATAGGGAGGAACAATCAGACAAAGCAGGAAGCATAGTTCAAGCATAAATTTGGAGTAAATGGCCCATTTTTGTCATGGCAATGGATTGTAATATTAGTGTAATTGTTTTCTTCATCATTTTTTTTTAATTTAGAGCTTTGTTTGATTATGACAAGACCAAAGACAGTGGTCTGCCAAGCCAAGGCCTTAATTTCAGTTTTGGTAATATCCTTCACGTGATCAATGCTTCAGATGATGAGTGGTGGCAGGCTCGACAAGTAACGCTGGAAGGAGAGAGTGAAGAAATCGGAGTGATTCCCAGCAAACGAAGGTGATAATCTTTTCTAAACTTACAAATTAATATTTTTTTTAACTGCTTCCCTATTAAAATCAAATTGCAGGTATACCCTGCTTTATGAAACTGGAGCGTTCCTATGAAACCTTTCGTAAGCCGAAATGGTGTAAAGCGAAGTCCCATTCCCTACTATTGAAGGCTATTTTCGTAAAAGCAAAAACCCATTCAACTTCTTTCGTGAAAGTGAACACGTTTCTTCGTAAAGGCAAGTATTCATAAAAGCAGGATATACCTATATTTGCTTTTGACAAATATATCATGAAAAGATGCACTGGTTTTTGGTTCTATTTAATAGGTTATATGTAAGGGTGCTGACATATCACATTTCAGTCATTCTGAACTTAAAGTCAATTCCAATTTTTGAGTCATTTATTGTCATCTGATTGTACAAGTACAACCTGGGAAAACAGCGTTCTCTGATCCTCAGTGCAAAACACACAATCACACAACTAGTCATCGCACATATCCAGATAAATAATACATACGCAGGACAAGCATTTCATCTATCATCTGACTACTGTTGTGTCATATGCAACCTTAATGACACTGGCACTGGATCTGGCGATGCAGTGTGGGTCAGTTGCGTGAGCGGAAGTGGGCTGAGCACATCGCCCTAAGGTGTTCAGCATAACAGTGCTCAATATTTTGCTACTGACAAAGACAGACATCACACATTTTTTTGCTAGGAAATCCAGGATCCTATTACAGAGAGGGTTGTTGAGTCCACGGGAAGACAGTTTCTCCACCAGCCTCGACAGAATGATTATATTAAACACTGAGCTGAAGTCAATGAACAGCAGCCTGGTGTGTGAGCATCGTTCTCCAAGTGGGCGAGGACGGAGTGAAGAGACCAGGCTATAGCGTCGTCTGTGAAATGGCTTCTTCTATAAGTGAATTGAATGAATCGAGTGTCTCTGAGAGGTGTGCTTTGATGTGGTCCATCACCAGACGCTCAAAGCATTTTATAATAGGGGAGGTCAGTGTCACAGGTCAGTAATCATTGAGGCCTGTTATTGTTGCCCTCTTGGGTACCAGGATGATGTTGGCTGTCTTGAGCCCTGCAGGAATGATGGACTGCTGCAATGAAGACCTCCATCAATTTGTCTGCACAGTTCTTCAGTACCCAACTAGGTACATTGTCTGGTCCTGCTGCTTTGTGTGGGTTCACCTCACCTTGGGGACCAGTCCATCATAGTTTCAATTTGCAAGTTGAAAGTGGTTAATGAGCTATTTTTATGACATGGAATATTATATGAATCAAAAATATTTAGAAATAGAGAGTAAGGGAGTGTTGAATCAAAGCAAAGTGAAAAAACAACCATTGATATCCATGTACAAAACTGCAACCAAGCTTTGACCTAAATTTCACAAGTCTTCGTATAATGAGGTCATATTCAAACAAATTTTTACAAAAGAATAAGGCCAGACAAAACAGTTTTGATTATTCAAACACATTTGGAACTTGTAGCAGAAATTGGAAATGTTTTATCCTAATATCTTTGTGTGAGTTTGGAAATTGTACTGAGTGTTTCAGAGGGCTGTATTTGAACATTCAGCTCTCTGCCCCCCAGTAATCAGCTCAAAAGTTTTTGAAAGCAAAAAAAAATACTTGTCTTTAATTATATATTATTCTTTGCCATCTGCCTGTGATCTGTTAATTTCAGTCCAAACTTAGCATCAGATAGAATGAATAGAATATATAATATCCTTTGAGAATAGCCTTGATGAGACTCTAATTTCCAAAACCAATTATATAAATCTGTGTCAAAACCCATTGAAGACAAACATCCTCATTTCTAATGTTGATTGGAGTGTATAACACTACATTCTGCATTCATAACATATTTTACTGTGTAAATATTCAGAAAACAGCTCGTCTTTGCCTGTGTGCCAAATAAAAAGTTGAAGTAATTTTAATTGGGACTGAAATCTTTCAGGATTTAACAGCATTTTCTTTTGGGCTATATGCATTTGTTTAAACTGAGTCCATTTTGTCCATAAATAATGTTCAAGTTGTCAGGAAATATAGCAAACAAAATTATTTTGTCTGATATTTTTCACAGATTTTAACCTTGGTTTATTGATAAATCTTTGCACCAGACTGCCTTAAGTTCAAACTCCACTTCAGTGAAAATTTGTAAACGTGACTGCTCAAGTCCAGTTGTGTCAGAGTCCATTATGTTTAGATTAAATCTTCGTGGCTTAACACTTGAACATAAAATATTTCATGGCATTATTGGAAGCCGTGTGGCGTGTCCTCGAATTTCCCTCTAATCTGATGTAGCGTTGTCCTGCATCTTCCTCCATACGTAGATCTTATTTCATCCAAAATACCATAACTTGTATCTTACCTGATCTGTACTAAGTCGTACTCATCCCCAGACTTAATGACCTGAGTTGGCTTTCTGTTAATTTTGAAAATTGCTGCTTTATTTGTTCTCCATGATTTTAGCCCTTTCATATCTTTCCCCTTTATTTGTTCAATCATCGTAGATCTCTGATATATTCCAATTTGAATCTTGTATGTTTCAACATTCCTCACCCCCTCTTTGTCCCACTTGAGATTAGTTTTGCCTTCATGAGTCATATTTGATTTGGTCTCCACTTTTGTCCAATTAGGTCTTGTTGGGGGTCTTCCTTTTATGGACATTATAGATGTATAGCTGCAAGTTGAATGTCAGGCTTTGTCCATAAGAGCAATTTTCAATGGTAGCTGCAACTATAAGTTGCTCTGTAAATTGAATTTAAAAAAAAACTCTGATCACTTTTACTTTGTGTCCAGAACCACTGCTGGGATTTTGCCCCTTGATCTTACAGTCAACATAAATGTATGAGTTGGTCAGCATTAAAAGTAAAAAAAAAATGCTACTGACAACTTTTGGCATCTCCCCTTTGCATTTAACTTGTAGTCCAGTCTGTAAGCTATCCACCAACCAGCCAGCTGCTGATGCAATGAAGACTCGTGGACAAAATCAGGTGAATAAAAGATGATGTAAAATCACACTGTTAAAGATATGGTAGAAAAAACCCTGATATCCGGTACCTAGGGGGATTGGTACAGGCCAGATAAATGAATTTTCTGGTTGCTTGAGATTGTTTGTTGCATGATTGGCAAACTAATGGTGAGGCGTGCCAATTTTTTACCTATTTATTCTGCAATTTTTTTTGCCGTTTGCTTGAATTCCAGATGGCAGGGGTTTCACTGTTGGTGGGGTATAAGCAGGCTTAAGGGTATGAAACGATCATCGCAAACCATGGCAAAGGAAATAAAAAATCTATCATTACCCTAGCAAAATACAAGTTGCAGAGGAATCAGGTAGAAAACGGGCTTGAACAGATCAGGAAATGGTTGCACTTAACATTTTTCTATGAAACTACAAGTCCCAAGGTACTCTGAAGTGGGATCAAACGATCAAACTGCAAGAATAATTAGCAGTTGAAACTATAACGTGGGAAGTAGCTGTTGATGCAGATTTTAAAAATGGTTCAGGGTTAGAAAAGAGAATTCCAAGTAGTAGGTTTGGGCATGAAGGAATTGATCAGGAGTTCAAAGCCAAGATATGATGTTGCTTCGTGCTCCATTTTTGTGCACATTTATGATCACATTCTTTTCAAAAACTGGTCGTTAAATGTCTCTCTCATCTAGTATAATAAACACCACCTCTTTCCTCCCCTACACTTCTGCCTTGATCCGGTTTTCCACTTATTCATCGTAGCTCCACAATCTCCACTTCATATGTTATGCTCCATCAATCCAAGGGTCCAAAACTGCTTGTGGGTTCAAATAACTTCTAAGAGGCAAGGAAATGTACTGCAGTGACCTGGAATTCAGATTTACACTCAGGTATGGGAAGATGGAATGCAGAAATTCAAAGCTGTATTCCCTTGAGGAAAAAAAAATACATACAATTTAAGAAATAAATATGGTATATTTTTGCAAATTTGGAGCCTTTGTATGTAAATTTTAGCTATTAATATGTAATGGTGTCCTTCCAGCCTCTTGAGAGCTGTTAATCTCTTCCCCAAATTGATCATAGAAACCTTGTTGGAGTCCAGTGTGTTGGAAAGCAATCCTCCGAGCAATCCATGAAGCTTTTGTTTTCTTTTTCTTTTCCTTTATATTGCTATATATCTTCTTATATATAGCTTACACCAAGACACAAGAGCAACTTGTCCGTGAACTACTCTTTGCAGACGATGCCGCTTTAGTTGCCCATTCAGAGCCAGCTCTTCAGCGCTTGACGTCCTGTTTTGCGGAAACTGCCAAAATGTTTGGCCTGGAAGTCAGCCTGAAGAAAACTGAGGTCCTCCATCAGCCAGCTTCCCACCATGACTACCAGCCCCCCCACATCTCCATCGGGCACACTGAACTCAAAACGGTCAACCAGTTTACCTATCTCGGCTGCACCATTTCATCGGGTGCAAGGATCGACAACGAGATAGATAACAGACTCGCCAAGGCAAATAGCGCCTTTGGAAGACTACACAAAAGAGTCTGGAAAAACAACCAACTGAAAAACCTCACAAAGATTAGCGTATACAGAGCCGTTGTCATACCCACACTCCTTTTCGGCTCTGAATCATGGGTCCTCTACCGGCATCGCTTACGGCTCCTAGAACACTTCCACCAGCGTTGTCTCTGCTCCATCCTCAACATTCATTGGAGCGACTTCATCCCTAACATCGAAGTACTCGAGATGGCAGAGGCCAGCAGCATCGAATCCATGCTGCTGAAGATCCAACTGCGCTGGGTAGGTCACGTCTCCAGAATGGAGGACCATCGCCTTCCCAAGATCGTGTTCTTTGGCGAGCTCTCCACTGGCCACCGTGACAGAGGTGCACCAAAGAAGAGGTACAAGGACTGCCTAAAGAAATCTCTTGGTGCCTGCTCCATTGACCACCGCCAGTGGGCTGATCTCGCCTCAAACCGTGCATCTTGGCACCTCACAGTTCGGCGGGCAGCAACCTCCTTTGAAGAAGACCGCAGAGCCCACCTCACTGACAAAAGACAAAGGAGGAAAAACCCAACACCCAACCCCAACCAACCAATTTTCCCCTGCAACCGCGTCTGCCTGTCCCGCATCGGACTTTTCAGCCGCAAATGAGCCTGCAGCTGACGTGGACATTTACCCCTCCATAAATCTTCGTCTGCGAAGCCAAGCCAAAGATATATATATATTTCTTTTGGGGCAGGGAGTTTAGGGAAGGAGGGTATGGGAGGAAAAGGGAGGAGTTATAGCCTTCATGTGATGATTGAAACTCTCTTAAATTTAAATTCTTATTGTTTTATTTAATTGTTTATTTTACATGTATGGAAAAATATTTTTTTTAAATAATTTTTAAAGCACAGAGCAATCTCGCACTAATGCTGTCACAAAATAATGAATATTATAACACTTGTTCATGACGATAAATTCTGATCCTTCTAATATTAATAGTGAATCTAAGGGCATTATAAGAAAGGAACTGTACAGCATTAGCACCTTTAGTTGGTCTGGTACAGAATGGCGTACCTTGAAAGTGAGGCTATGAAGCTCGTGGAAGTATAAAAGTGATGACCAAGGAATGGTACACAGATGCCTCTCGCTTGTCCTGCAATTCTTCAATTAACTGGAAGAATGCGTTGATCAATGAAGATCACTATCTTCCTTTAAAAAGAGCAAGAGTTTAAGATGCTATGCATACATATATTTTGAAGGCTTTTATTTCTGAACATTTCTGGTTGTGCACTTACCTAAAAACTAGCTTCCTGGTGGATACATAGCCCACAGATATCAAAATTTAGCAAGATGCTCATTTTTTGCTAACAGCCTATGTGGTGGGAAATGTGGCACTAAACATAGTTATTTAAACTTCATATCCATTTATGGTGGTAATTCTCTTAATTGCATGTACCTTTGATCAACCTCGGATGGCAATTCTGCTTAGACAACCTACTGCAAGGTTTCAGTATTTTTATTAATTAACTGAAAATGTCCTTTACCCAGGTCGATGTCAATATTTACCATACGATATTTAACTCTGCTCTCGGGGAGGAAAAACATTTCGTATTTGACCTTGAAGGTCATGTCACCAGCATATACGATGATATAGAAATTAATAAAAATGAATGCTCTGTGCTCATGTTCTTTGTTGTTTGTGCATGTAGTCTTTAAAAAAAAAACATGATTAATTTCCCAGATTTTGATTTGGAGATGTGCAAGTTTGAATCCCAGTATGGCAGCTGAAATATTCTAAGGTATTTAAATAAATTTGGAATAGAAAGCAAGTATCCAATGATGGTGGTGTGAAAATGCTGAAAAGTGGGTTACATTTCAGCAGGTTCCCTAATGCTGTAGAGCAGGGGTGTCAAACTCAAATTCACGGAGGGCCAAAATTAAAAACTTGGACTAAGTGGAGGGCCGAACTAAATATTTATTGAAAATTTTCAACAACATTTGCATGTTTTCTCTTCTTTCAACATATGTAATGTTAAACTTTAGGATATAACTTTAGGAGGATAATGTTACAGGTCAGGAGTAGGTAGCTCAAGTTCACCCTTTGCTTGACCTGAGGGAAACCTATTTGGTCCCTGTGGAGATGTAGTCAGCATTCACAGGCTGTGTCCATTTTGGCCTGCATCAGGACTCAGCATTTCCTGCTCACTCCTCAGGCTCTAGGCCTCTATTCACCCTCGACCCACCATCCCTCTACCTGACCAGTCCTTTACCCAACCTCTACTCATCCCTCACTCCACTCGCTCTGCCTCTACCCACCCCATCCTATACACGCCCCTCTACTGCCTCTCCCCTCAACCTGTTCCTCCCTCTACCCGTCTCTCACCCTCTAATCACCCCTCCCCTACTCGCCCTGCCCCTCCCCTTTTAACTCTTCCCTATCCACCCCTCCTTCTACTCATCCCTCCCTCTAACTGCCCCTCGCACCACCATAACTTCCCCTGCCCATTACTCCTCACCTACACCCTCTGCCCACCCCTGCTTACCCACCCACTCAGGCCCAGCGCGCTGCCGATCAGCCTTTGCGGACAGCCACCATCTCTCTCTTCACGTGCAGGGCCGAACCAGCCGTCCCTGGGGTCCGCGCGGGTGCAAGCGCTGAAGGCCGTGGCGACCGGGAGAAGTGCGCTCGCGCTGTGGAAGGGCCGTCCGGTGCCAGTCTCGCGGGGCTCACGCTGCCCGGGGGCCGTGCGCAGCCTGCCATGCCCGTCGCGCCGACAGGAAATCACAGGCGCTCGCCAATCCACCGCACCGCTCGACAGGTGGGAGAAGTGACTGGTTGTGCGGGGAGCCTTCCAATTGGCTTGCCGGCTGATGACATCGACAGACTTCTCGTGTTACAATTTCTCGTGTTACAATGGGGAAGGATGTGCAATGAAGGGGGAGGATGGTGGGGGTGACATTACCAAAAAACAGCATCGGCTCTCGCTGCAGGGCGGGCCACCTTTAATACATTTTTGAAATGATCTTGTGGGCCAAATATAATTTTATCACGGGCCAAATTTGGCCCGCAGGCCAGAGTTTGACATGTGTGCTGTAGAGGGAAGGAAATGTGCTGCCTTCCTGATCTGTCATGTGTGTGAATCCAAATTTACCATGCTGTCAAAGTTCAGAACTCTGAACTGCTCTTTCAGTTCAGATGAGAATAGACAAAGGCCTTGGATTTGCAAACTGAGGCAAGCTACCTGCACCCACCAGTGCATTTGAGAATTTCTATTTCCTTTGTCCTCTAAGGCTTGGGGGGAAAAAAATTAACTAGCCTGTTTCTCAATGAGGAGACCCTGCACAGTGCCTGCTCTCTACAACTTAAAATTTCTTGCGTATATTGATTAGTTCAGTAGAAGAAACCCCACACCCACACTGTTGAAACAAACAAATTGGCAAATCAAGTAAATTTGATGGTTCTCATAAATATTTTAGAAATTTGAAACTTTGTAAACTTTAAAAGGAGCAGGTATTTTTTTAATAATCAAAAGGTCAGTTTAAACATGTCTTATAAAGGCAATTTCATTTCTTTGCAGCATGAAAGTCAATGGGTGATAAACTCCCAGCACCAGGTTCAATTTTGGTGGTGTTCATTCCAGCATATTTCCGTTATGCTTGGGAACCTGGTGCAACTTCGTGCTCATGCATTGAACCTCACATGGACTCTCGTGCTAGAGCACATCCTAGTCATGCCAGCTTCTAACCAATTGCACATAAAACTGCCAGCATTATCCTGAATTCCATCCCAGTAACTTCCTTCAAACAATTGCATTAAACATTAAAAAGAGGTTTTCAATTAATATATTTATTTATTTCGAGAAAGTAACAGAAACCAGTGGCATCCTCTGTGTTGACTTTTAATTTCATGTTGGATGATGATCCTCATTGGCTACTTTATCTATGGGGTAAACAAGAAAATCTCCAGATGCTGGGGCGTAGTGCAACACTCTAAAGTGCAGGAGAAACTCAGCAGGTCACGCAGCCTTCATAGAAGGCAAAAAGCAGTCGGCGTTTCAGGTCTGAGCACTTTTTCAGGAGTGCCGAAAATTAACCACATATCTGAATAAATAGGAGGGCAAAGGGGAAGGAGCACAGATTAACAGGTGGATATAGGCAGGCTGGTAGCTGAGGTGATTGGGGAGAGGGCAGAGCTCTAAGAAGTGTAGCTCTCTGATAGGAGAAGGAAATGAAAGGGGTGGGGAGCTGGATGAAGGGAGACAGGGATGAGGGGAAGTGGGGGGGGGGAGTTAACAAAAATTGGAGAAGTTGATATTGATTGCAATGGTCTAGACGGAAGCATTATTCCTTCAACTTGTAGATGGCAGTACCTGAGGTCATGGACAGACGTATCAGTGTGGGCACTGGGAGGTCTTTCCTTTGTCAGCAGACTGAGGGAAGGTACTCGATGAGATGATCTCCCAGTCTGCATCCAGGCTGTATTGGGAGCACTGGATGCACTAAATGACTCTTAACAGATTCAACTGTGTTATTGCTTAACTTGGAAGGACTGTTTGGGACCCCGAAGATAGTGAAGGAGGAGATGCAAGTACAAATCTTGCAGTTATATGGGAGGTCACCAAAGGAGTGATTGGTTGGAAAGGGTGAATGGATGAGGGAGTCACAGATGGAGCGATCTGGAGGGCAAAGGGGAAGGTTCCCACAATGCAACAACGACAGGATTCTCTTCATCTTTAACTACCAGCCACCAGTCTTAGCATCCAACATAACATTCTCTGCAATTTCTGGCACCTTCAACAGGATTCCAATACCAGGCACATCTGTCCTTCCCCTCTACACCACACTTTGCTTTCCATCAGGATTGCTCCCTCCACAATAGGTTTAGAGGAATATGGATGAAACGCAGGCAGGTGTGATGGGTGTAGGTGGGGCCTTTTGGTCAGCTTGGGCCAAAGGGCTTGTTTCCACACTGCATGACTATCAAAATGGTATGTGAGTGTCAGGAACTGAAGACCGAGCTAATTTTAACATGTTGCGCCACCCCAAACTCCTCTTCAAGTATTAAGTGAACCAAATTTTAATGCCTGTGCTACTTTATACGTGTGGCTTTAGGCTGCACATTTTTTAGGGCTGTACATCAGAAGTAGGTTAACTTTTTGTGCTTCCCTTGACAGTGTGATTTTTGAAATGCTTCCATCTTCATTGGTGAAAACTAGGGCTTCAATTTAAAATGTATCAAGGTGATTTCCAAGTATTTAAATCTTTTCTGTTTCTCTCTAATCTTTGGCTTTCTTTATTTTGCTGCCTCGGAAAGAGTTGAGAAGAAGGAACGAGCCCGGTTAAAGACTGTCAAATTCAATTCTAAGTCAAGAGATAAAGTGGTAAGTATATTGGGGATATTTTAGAAATGCATTTTTAATGTCCATTAAATAGTTCACATCATTTAAATAGTTTGTCATTTGTCTTTTTGTTTGATTGCAACCACCTAACATGTGAATGCCAATTAAAAAAAACTGTCAAAAGCACAGAACCATTTCACTCTGTCAACTCCCTCTGCTGAACTGCAAATGTCAGGTTCTGAAAATTGCATAATCATAATTTTTTAAAAATATTTGATAAATGTATGGATTTAAACAAAATACATCAATGTCACAACTGGGGACTTAAAGGAATTAAATTCTGACTTTCACACATTGATGTAAATAATTTGTGGCTTAAATTATTGTTGGAAGTTGTACCTCAGGGTATTTTTCTTTGAAGATGCTGTATAACTGGGTGCGATATGGAACTCCATTCTAGGCACATTCCTTGCAATAACGCTGCACTTTGGTGTGGCTTTGCTGATCTATCCTGGCCCTATAGCTGGGTCTCTTCTGTACAGTCATGAAATAGCTGATAATTTAGTCCGAAGGGCACCAGGAATGGATTGTAGCAAGGTCCGGTCATCCTAGCAATAAATGGTCTTGTGATTGAATGAACATTAAAAGACAATGGATAAACTGCTGATAACCTCACTGATGGGAAAAGCAAATATTTAACACTATGCCACATTTAATAGCTTCTCAACAACTTTCACAAATCACATATGTCAAGTAACATAAGAATCCTTTCAACAAATATATTTTGTTTCTGAGAAATTCCTTAAGATTTTCCCTGAGGTGCAATGCAAAATTGTAAACTGTTTTTAAAAATAGATTTGATTATCCCAGTTTAATTCCAAAAATACTCTGGTGCTCAATCCTTAAATGCTAGTATAAGCTTCTGTGAATTCATTGGAGTCAGTCCAATGAAGGAAGGCCCGAATGCAGAATGTTGGATTGAAAGGCAAGAAAAGTTTGGCAGGTCATCTAATTAAATAATGCTTGAAAAGGTGATGAATAACACAATCCAATGTCCTTATGTAAATGAAGAGCAGTTGGGTAAAATTTGCAGTGATTGAGAAGATTCAAAAAGACAATTGCACCTCAGTCTTCTAACATGGCTACATTCACCTGTTAGCTATTTCCACTTTTGACCATATTAACTAAACAAGAATATAAAGTGCAATACACTAACTTCACAACCAATTCTATCAGTAAGAATGATTGTTTTCAGCTACCACATCATTGTTTCCTGTCCCATCCACAGAGGCAACATTTATTTCCTGCTGTACTCTTGATACTGTCTATATTTGTTTCTTTCTTTTACCTCCTCCTATCCTCTGATGCTATAGCCTTCATCTCACCATCCCTTGCATGCAAAAGGTATTAAATACAAACTTTATCAGTTTATATGTTTTAACTTTTAAGAGTTATATGTGTCTTCTCTAATTGTTGTTGAAATTAGTGACCTGAAAGAATAAATCTGTAAGATAGCTATTCTTTTAATGCAAATCAGTGAAGTTAATCTTGTGATTTTGTTTAAAATTGGGCGGTATTAAATGATACCTGATGGTTTTGTCTTGGGTTCTGTGTTCACTAGTGACATGTGGGAGTTGGACAATAAATTTAAAATACGTACCCTACAATTGAGATACATCCACATCTTTAAAAATGAATTGTTGCTGTTAGCTCATGGATAGATCTTGGATAGGAGATCGTGTGGATTGAGATTTGGAAATTCTCTTCAAAAGAAGAAAAATACATTAAATGTGCCACTGGTAGTAAGCTGTCAGGCTTTTTTTTGGGGGGGGGGTAGATCTTCACAATAACAAAGCAGAAGGTATGGATGGTGCAGTGGTTGCACACTAATGATGAGTTAGCATCTAATATTGTATGCATTTTTCTACTTTCTTTAGAAACAGCTGCAGATGGAAAAGTTCAGGAATACCTTAAAACACTTAAAATTTGCAATGGCTTTGTTGCAACGTTCATAATTCCTAATTCTAAATTGCATCACTCCACTCAGTTTTAGTTGATCTCTTGGTGAGAATTCATGTGGAAATATTCATGGGCATTTACTTTGCCTGAGCATGCCAGCATGAGGAATCATGGTTTTACTTTATATGCTGACCAAACAACTTGTGGTTTCCCTTGTGAATGATAGTCCACCTAGTACCTGATCACAGTGTTATTTCCTTCAGGGGTACTTTTTTAACTTTGGGAATGGAGAGATGGTGAGAAAGTGAAAGCTATTGTAGGTTGGCTGAGGGTCAGAAATGACATTTGTGAATTTTAAATAAAATATTATCTTAAATTATTTTAAAATTATAGTTTTGATCCCTAAACATTGGATCATTAGTACTTTAATATGTGTGCAACTTTGAACTGCTTTGCTATATATAGCCAGGAATGAACTGGAGATTAACAGCATGCTTTTACTTGCTATGGATGTGAAATAAATATCTTATGACTGTGTTCTGTGCTAAGCTTTGGAACTATATTTTGTTCTCTTTACATGTCAATTTATGGTTGGAACATTTTTGCACATATGTGCACAGAAACATGCATGTGTTGTGTTGCAAGAGGATTGCAATTTTAAAAAAAACTACGCTTGCCATTGATGAAGATTACTTCTCTTGAAACTGTTTTACCAATTCATGTTCAAACTCTGCCATGGCTTCTCAGATGCCACACTCTACCATGCTCTGCATGTACTCCACTTCAAATAAAAACTTGCCTTTCGAGCTCAAAATCCAATTTCTCCTGTTTTGGGTATAAATGCTGGTGAAGAATTTTGACACCATTTTTAAATTTAAGGTGATTTTTTTCCTCCACCCATTTTGGTTTGAAAACTTTTGAGTTTGATTATAACATTCTGTTTTACTACATGTAAACTGGATGAGCTTTCCAAGCATCTTGTCAAATTGAAAAGTACATTTTTAATATTCATAGGTTAGTTTTCTAAATCTTAACCAATGGGAGTAAAAGGTGGTGTTTGTTGTAATGCAGCCAAGGTACAACTGTTGGAAATCAACCATCGCAGCAGTTGAAATTGAATCCAACTAATGTTTCTTTTATCAGATAACCATTAATGCTAAATTCATTAAAAAAACATTCTGTACATAAAGACCCTATATATATTTTTTTCAGTCATATATTTCCTTTATTTTCTTGTATCAAGAAATTGGTCTCTCTTGTGATTACAGTTGCCCTTGCTTTATCCCTTTCCTGCTTCCTTCCAACAGTTGGCTACTTTAGATGCTTAATTTAGTGTTTCTTCTGTTTACCTTCAGTTCTTGTGGGGTTTTTTTTTCAAATGAAGCATGATAAATTTTTGATTTTTCTTTGTGAATTACTACTTGTTTTAAACTTTGCCATTTTGGATAAATAAACCTAGTAGATTTGCCTGAAATTTGTGAGAAATTGGATTTTTATTATTTTACTGCACCTGATTTTACTGTATTGGCTGTGAATTTTCTTCATGAAATTAAAGTTTATTAATCAAGACTTCAGTCTGTAAGACAGCATGTAAACAAAGATATCTTACCCTAAATCCTTGTTTCACAGTCTTCATTGTCAAAATCCACCTATTTGAATTCTCAACTAAGTTTGTCTTATTCCTGGATTTTTGAAATAAACCGCAAAACAAAACTTTTCAAACAGCTCCTAACCATGAACAACTTGTGGTTTCCCTTGTGAACAGTTTATTTTATTTTAATTATCTTAGATGCAGAACTTAATCATTTTATCTCTTGGAAGTAACTTAAGGGAAGCAAATTTCTGTTTAGTCAAAGATTGCAGCTTTTTTAAAAAAAAGGACTTCTCAATGTCTTGAAGATTGCAGCTTTCCTAATAGTCTGCAGGAAACTTATTCCAAGAATAAAATACTTATTATGCGAGGTCATTTTCTTGGCTTTATCTAATGGTATAAACATTTTTTTAAACTACAAGCGATTGTGGCCCAAGTCAGTCTCCATGTGTTTCTGGGGTTGGGCATAAATCAAATGCACATTAGACACCCCTATTTTGCCACTCCTTCTCTTCTTCAGCAGTCATTCAATGACAAGCGTAAAAAGAACATCTTTTCCCGAAAATTCCCCTTCTACAAGAGCAAGGAGCAGAGTGAGCAGGAAACCAGTGACCTTGAACGTAAGTAGCTGCAACCAGACACATCTGTAGAGAAGGTCAATCGCCAAGTAGGGACCTTTACTGTGTTACCACGGCAGCATGCTTTTGCTGAATATAGCTGGTTTTCTCCCCCTATCTTTCATTAACTTAATTTGTGTATCTATTTGAAATCAGATGTCTTCATGTAATTGTCTGCTGCGACTTGAATGGTCGTCTCCTGGGCTGGGAAAGCTCTAAACCAGTTATGTTCGCACAAACAGTCTGTCATGGTAGTGGCCTTGTGATGTATCACTGACATTTTTTTCTTCTGTGATTGTTCCTCTTTTTTATTGCTTGCTGTCTGGGGACTACTCTCCAGGAGATCCCCGGGTTAGGTGACGACGTTATGGGAACAAAAGGCCTGAGTAAGTGCCGGAAAATCCTCTCCATTCACATTTGCCTCTGTATATTTTCTAAGCTGGGTTTTTGTTTCTTTCTGTAGTGGTTACAAGGTTCTGCTGGCATGGGGGAGGTTCATGTCTTTATTTATACTTTTTTTATATATCATGTTACACAAAGTCAGATTCACAATCTCCAGCCATATTTCCTATGTCAACTTGCAAACATTTGTTTTTAAACTAATCGAGTAATGATAATATGTTTCCTTCAAACAAGAATATATCACTGGCCGCTGAAGTTTCTTACAAATGTTTGCACTCGGGTGGTATCATCCGCCTTTTTTCATGCCTCTGGATGCAAATTTGATGATTTGTACTGTGAAATAAAAATAAAAATAAAAATGTTTGCATAGGAAACAGCTGGAGACTCATTGCAAATGTTCCTTCATTGCATTGTGACGTCAATGTGTTCTGCATACTGTGAACTGGTGGAAAGAAATATATTTTTATTTTCCTTACACTGGTTAAGGATTTCAGAGAGAGAGAAATCATCAAAGTTGTATTACATTGGTTCAGTTAACCTCCTTTTAGCAGGCTATCTTGTTTGCAATTTATTGGCTTTTTTCCCTTTGTAATACAGAGGTGAGTTGGATACTATCACTGGCAGTCAACTAAAGAGTTGAATAAAGATTTCCTCACTCCAACTCGGCTCAGCTGTCCTCAGCTCAGTACCTTGGTGTGGTGTGAGGTCAAACTCTGAGCAGAGATTGAATCTGAATCCTCCAATCTAATTTTTCATTTGACCCTGTGTTTTTTTTTGTTGTACATTTTTCATGAACCTGATTAATTAAAACACAATCCTGATTCGTTCAATTGGAAATGCAAAATACCAGTTAAACCGAAGAGAAACTAAAATCTAATCAGAAATTTTGTCGATGAATATCATTAGGAATTCCCACATCTTGAGTTCTTAGTAAATGGCACAATTGTACTGAAAAGTGCACTTGCATTTGCAACTTTTATTAAAGCAAGGAGAGTCCTCTCTCGGCTGCAACTTTAGTATTACCCTTAAAAATGATATAAACTTTAAAATATGCCTTTTTTATTGCTGCTTGCTTGATGGGATAATACAATTCTTTACAGCTCTTTTGCCTTTCTTTCTGGGGTCCTTGGTCTGATTAACATTCTCTTCATTGTTTTTGAGGGAAGTCTGTTCAGTATTGAGTGCTTGCATGTTTTTTGTAAAATCTTGGATTGTTTTACACTATTACTACTTTAATTGCAAGAATACTTAATTGTGCTGAGTATTGGAGGCAGTAGAACGTCGTCACAGTGGGTGAATTGAAATTAAATGTGTTTGTTGAGGGTTTAGTATCCCTATCACACTTTTGCCACAATGGCACAAAAAAGACAGAGCAAATTTTTCTCCAAAATATTTGTTTTCATTTTGGAGGACCACTCAATTTGCTAGTTATTGAGATAATGAACTTAGTTATCAATCTGTAATTTATTACCTTCTCTTGTCTGCAAGAAATTAATAAGAAATTCAACCTCATCATAACAATCCCTGACAAGTGAAATGTATTAATTTTTATTTGGTGCCTGAAAGTTTATTGTAAATTCGGAAACACCGAAAACAAATGGTGTCATTCAATATTGCAGCTAAATGGTGAAAACACCCCAAGTTGTGTGCAGCCAAATTTCACTGATCAATTTATAACACCCCTCTGTTAAAGGGATTTGTTGCCCTAAGTAGCAAAATATGAACAAAAACTTTTTACTTTGTTGTTGCAGTACCTTGTTGAAAAATCCCCCAAAATGAATGTTGAGGTCGACTTAGGGGAAGATAGAGAAATATAGTTCTTATAGATCTAGTTTGGCTCCCCGCAGCCCCCCCCCCCCCCCCCACAATGTAATTTAAGAGTGACCATGGAAGTACAATGCTGGCAGACTGCTTGAAACCTTGAGTCTGCAGCCCATTTTATTTCAAATATGTGGTTGAAGAAAAATAAAGAGAATGAAAAATCTCTGGGTGGATAGTGAGGAGAGACAATTTGCTAATGTTGTATTCCTCCTTTAATTTTCATTCAGATTGTCAAAATTCAATTGGTATAATTTATTTCCTTATGCATATAATTGTAGTTTTAACCTGGTAACAGAGAGATCAGCCAAGTAAGGTTAAGAATGTGAGAACAGAGAAGGAAGGACTGATTCTACGTGCATGTGTGCTGTATTAGTATGATGTGACACAATTTAGAGACCAAGAATTAGGAGGGAAGGGAAGGATTGATGCTTGCAAGATTGTTGTTTATTTCCCATGTCTAATTACACTGGGCAATAATTTTTTTCAAAAGGTTTGCTTCCTAAAAGAAAATCGGAGATTATTCAAGCTGACAAAGATTATTTTGGATTTGCTGCATCATGTAGGAAGTTGGAGAAAAAGTAACTTTTATTGAATTTAGCATTAAGCGTATACTCATCACAAGTGTAACAGAATGTATCGCAGCTGTTGCAACATTAGCGAGACATTTCTTCTGTATTGAATCTTCCTGGTCAATAAATGCTATTGTTAAGTACACTTACTATGCTATTGATCATGTGCTTCAACATGTGTTCAATCTTTCTTTGGCTTGGCTTCGCGGACGAAGATTTATGGAGGGGGTAAAAAGTCCACGTCAGCTGCAGACTCGTTTGTGGCTGACAAGTCCGATGCGGGACAGGCAGACACGATTGCAGCGGTTGCAGGGGAAAATTGGTTGGTTGGGGATGGGTGTTGGGTTTTTCCTCCTTTGCCTTTTGTCAGTGAGGTAGGCTCTGCGGTCTTCTTCAAAGGAGGTTGCTGCCCGCCAAACTGTGAGGCGCCAAGATGCACGGTTTGAGGCGATATCAGCCCACTGGCGGTGGTCAATGTGGCAGGCACCAAGAGATTTCTTTAGGCAGTCCTTGTACCTTTTCTTTGGTGCACCTCTGTCACGGTGGCCAGTGGAGAGCTCGCCATATAACACGATCTTGGGAAGGCGATGGTCCTCCATTCTGGAGACGTGACCCATCCAGCGCAGCTGGATCTTCAGCAGCGTGGACTCGATGCTGTCGACCTCTGCCATCTCGAGTACTTCGACGTTAGGGATGTAAGCACTCCAATGGATGTTGAGGATGGAGCGGAGACAACGCTGGTGGAAGCGTTCTAGGAGCCGTAGGTGGTGCCGGTAGAGGAATCTATAATCAATGTAATGCACAGCATCTGAATATGTGAGCTGCTTTTATAGCCTGTCTGCATCTAACTTGACTATGCATGCCCAGGCATGCTTGGATTGACCAAAACAGCTTACTTTGTAGGCAAAGTACTGGTAGACTTAAAATATAACAGGAAATCACAAAAATAGCTGATATCTAAACAACAGTACATGTTTGAAAAATTTAAGGTGATTTTAGTGACCATCAGCTCAAAATTCATAAAATTCATTTTTGAATGTATGTTCAGGAAGCAAAATCTTTGTTGTCTAGTGTTACCATTGAAAAGGTGATGACTAGTGAAGTTGGGACACTCATGATGCTGTTAGGAAGGGATTTCTTCCGATACCACATCAAACTGAAGTTACTGATTAAAATTTTATGTTTAAACCCTTTTCAGAAGAGTTTTAATAGCAACAATTTATGTTTTATCCTGAAAATACGTCCAGTAATTTCTGACAAAGTTAGGAATGAATGGGAAAGAGAAGTTCAGATACCTTTACCAATAGAGACATGAGAGAAAATTCTCAAATTACTTAACACTTCTTCAATGTGTGCTCGACTCTTTTTCATACAGTTTAAGGTGGTTCATAGGGCCCAAGGATAAGCTAGCTCGTTTTTACTCCCATATAAACCCTATCTGTAATGGATGTAATCCTGAGGTGGCTTCCCTGAAACATATGTTTTGGTCCTGCCCTTCCCTGAAAAAATATTGGAAAGATTTTTTTGATATTATTTCAGCAATTTTTCTTATTGACCTACAACCTATTACTGCACTTTTTGGACTATGAGTTTTGGACTTATTTGCTTTAGCTTGTCATGTGATTGCATTTGTTACTTTAATAGCCAGGGCTCCATTCTACACAAATGGAAAGACGCTAAACTACCTACTAGGTTTCAGTGGATTTCCCCAAACTATAGCATGTTTAAATTTAGAAACAATAAAGTGGTGGTACTGTTGACCCTTTGGTTAAATGTAAAGAAACACGGAGGCCATTTATTCAACATTTTCATATGATGTAAGTTGATTCTTTCTGAATCTTTTTCAACATTTTTTTTGTGTGAGTGTAGAGGAGTGCAATTAACCACAAAATAATTGTTTAACTGGTGAAATATGGTCGCCCAGCTTTTGTTTTGTTTCTTTGTTATGGAGATATTTTTGTAATAAAATTTGATTCCTTTTCATTTTTGGCCTTTAAGAGATTGGGAGGCTCAGTTTACATATGTTGCTCGATGTCCGTGTTTGTACATGTTAACTGTTATTAATGCAATCCCAATTTCTTTGTATCATTCTTGTTTATTAATCTGAAACTTAATAAAAAGATTGAAATAAAAGGAAGGGATTCCAGGATTTAGGCCAAGAGGGGAAGATGGAATACTGATATGTTGCTAAGGAGGATGCAAGAGAGATTTGGGGATGGTAATGCAGATGTTGGTGCCCTTGATCCTTTATGGTTATAAACATTGCATGTTTGGAAAGTACTGTTTGGAGCTATAATTTATTTAAGAGTTGGTACACGCAGCAGTTGGTGCACATCTGTTTTCGGAGGGAATGAACATTTAGTGTGGTGATTGTGTTGCAAGTGGAGTGTATTCTATCACACTACTCACTTGTGCCTTAAAGGTAGAAAGTCTTTGGATGTCAGGTAGTGCCTTCTCTTGGAACTACAATATTAATGTGCCTGGTTCAATTGAGTTTCTGATTAATGGTAACTCCCATTAAGGGACAAAGTGATGGTAATGCCATTGATGGCTAAAATCTCTTGATTCAAATGATGATCGTCTGGTACTTTTATGATGTTACTTGGCAGATTGCTGTCGGCCAAAAGATACACAAGCCTGAAAACCAGCACCTCTAGGTTCAAGAACAGTTTCTTTCCAGTAGCTATCGGACTCTTGAACCTCTCCTTGGTTCTCTAATCACGGAATGTCTTGACTATTGCAAGTCACTTTTTCTTTTGCACTAGGATTATTGTGAATGTTTTTAGCCATCTTATATATTTATTATCTCTTTTAATTTCAATTAGTTCTCTATTATAGTTTTTCTTTACAACTACCTATTCAGCTACAGCAAGTAAGAATTTCATTCCACATGTACATTGTGCATGTAACTAGATCTTGCTCTGTACAGGCGTGGGCGGATTCATTGATCTTATGGGCAGAAGATCATTGATGAGGCAATTTATGAATGACCTAGGGACACTACCCTGAAGTGATGTCGTGCAGCTGGGATGATCAGCCTTCAAATGACACAGACGACTCTCTTCATGGCAAATGATGCACACATAACATTGGTGTGTTGACCACTTCATGCCTATTGAACTAATTTTTCACTTGGGCTCCTTGATGTCAAAGTCAGCCACTGTCTGCTCACTTCTGAACTTCAGGTCTTTACATCAGGACTGTGAAGAATTCTTGACCCAAGTGGTCCTTGCCAAACCCAAACTGGGTGGATATCAGTGAATTTGACCCATTTGACATCATTGACAATAACATGTCACAGAATGAGAACTTTGCTGGAATAGATTTGTCTTATTTTTGAAACGGCAGGGCAGTTTTCTTTACAGTGTGGTCGATGCTACCATGTGAAGGTGCCGGGAATAGAGTGGCAAGAGGTGCATTTAGTTCTGGAGCATAAAACTTCAGCACGACAGCTTTGATCCTGTCGTTTTAGTTGTGACTTGGCATTTCATGATATCTTAAAGAGTGAGTCAATTTGGCTGAAGATTAGCTTCTTTTATTTCATTGCTCATTTTTTGTCATGAACTATCATTAGGAAAATAAGTATTCACTTTTCATGCATATCATAACATGCCAGGCCATTTTAGAGGAGATTTTTAACATATTGCCGTGGGTCTGGTGTCACATACAGGAGAGGCTTGAGGAGAATGGCTGATAGTGGTCATCTATATGAAGTCTAGCTGTTTTAAAATTATTAATTTGAAATCAAATTCCATGACTTTTGTGATAGTTTATCTCTAGTCTCTAAATTGTTAGTTCAGAGTTCTGACTTCCACTGAGCTTCCTCATAATCAAGGTGTTGTGATGCACCTTCTTCAGTTGTCTTCAGCAGTAGCCTTGCTATCAGTAGAAACTGCAGATAAATCTCTCCACTGTCAGGCTTAATTACTTAATATTTATAACCTACTGAGGTACTAAATTATGGTGTAAATGCTGACTGAAGTTTTAAAACATCCAAATTGATACTCCAGCAATTATGCTGAGCCAATTCTGTAATGGTTTCAGCATCCAGCTCACTTGACTTCCATTCTATCACTTGTCATTGTATAAGTTCTCATACAAATTCATACCAAGTAATTATAGTTAAAACTCCATTAATCTGGCATACTGGGGACGTGGCAGAGACTTGCAGAGTTACTGGACTATTGGATGTTTTAAAATTAGTATCCAATGTGCTTTCAATTTACTTTGACAAGTTGCACAGCAGTACACAGGCAAAACTGGTAGGTTTAAAGGGGCCACAGGTAAAGGAGTCCAAGTAAGTTTCAAGTGTGGAGGTAAAATAAAATGGGAGTTTGAAAAGCATATAAGACGCAGACATTACAGGGAGGGCAGGAAACTAGTGAATTTCAATGGGGAGCAGGAAATGGAGAGGTGAAAGAGAGCACGGGAAACTGGACCCTGGTGAGGTTAAAGAAAGCACGGGAAACTGGGCCCCGTGAGTTTAGAGAGAGTGGGAAACTGGGCCGCGTGAGTTTAGAGCACGGGAAACTGGGCCCTGGTGAGGTTAAAGAGAGCATGGGAAACTGGGCCCTGGTGAGGTTAAAGAGAGCATGGGAAACTGGGCCCCGTGAGTTTAGAGAGAGTGGGAAACTGGGCCGCGTGTTTAGAGAGCACGGGAAACTGGGTCCTGGTGAGGTTAAAGAGAGCATGGAAAACTGGGCCCTGGTGAGGTTAAAGAGAGCACGGGAAACTGGGCCCTGGTGAGGTTAAAGAGAGCACGGGAAACTGGGCCCTAGTGAGGTTAAAGAGAGTACGGGAAACTGGGCCCCATGAGTTTAGAGAGAGTGGGAAACTGGGTCACGTGAGTTTAGAGAGCATGGGAAACTGGGCCTTGGTGAGGTTAAAAAGAGCGTGGAAAACTGGGCCCTAATGAGGTTAAAGAGAGCATGGAAAACTGGGCCCTGGTGAGGTTAAAGAGAGCACAGGAAACTGGGCCCTGCTGAGGTTAAAGAGAGCATGAAAAACTGGGCCCTGCTGAGGTTAAAGAGAACATGGGAAACTGGGCCACTTGAGGTTAAAGAGAGCACAGGAAACTGGGCCCCAATGCCTTTAAAGCAAACATGGGAAACAGGAGCCAGGTGAGCCAGATACCAATCCACCAGAATTTTTGAACAAATAGCAGATTATCTGAGTTTTACTGTAATTAGAATAATGCTGGTAAAATGTTTCACAAATTATAATGTGGAATGGACCAAAATTAAAAAGTGGATATATTTTAAATAAGAACTTACAACAAAAGTATGTTGTTTCCAAGGTTATTTTTTTGAAATGAAACATGAGAGAATTTTGAAACCTACTCTGGACAAGAAATGGGAAGTATTTGAAACAAGTATGTCCCAAGATGTTAGAGAGAAACAAATCATTAAAATCCTGCCCATCTACTGAAAACCATCACAGCTTGTGCTCCTGTGTTACTGTGGAGGGGGCTTCAGACCCTTATTCTCAGGCAGACATGTAGCTGCTAGATATTTTACAGTACAGACTCCATTCTGATTGTTAAATACTGGATACACAAGCGAGAAGGGGAGTAAGAATGTTTTATATCCAGCCCCTTGATACACGATAAAATCTGAAGCGAAGTACTCATTTTTAACATGACTGTAGAAAATCTACATATTTCTCTTTCTTCCATCCATCATACATGAGAATTGCTAATAGAAAAGCAGAGATTGATGACTTTCTGACAATTGCCATGGTTACTGTTCAGATTGAATCAGATTCACTCAAAACAATTTTGCACCTCTCCAATGGCACACTTACATACACCATTGTCCATGATATGATGGATACAAAATTCACTTTGGGGATGCAGTCTTGATGATAATGAATATTAGCTAATAATCAAATTTGTGATTTATTATTTGATTTGTCAATACTATGGGATCTACATTTTCTATAGAGCATTTTTAGCATTTTTTTAACTATAGATAAAATCTATTCTCTTATTAAACAATTTTATAATAAAAATCTCTTATTAAATCTATTCTCATATTGTGTCCAATACAAAATTCAGCACTGGTGAATGTAGAATTTGGTCACTTTACAAAAATGAAGTCTGATAGGAATGAAGGTAATGCTGTGTTGTGGACACACTCTCACAGCCAATTAATTTTCTTAATTTTCATTCAGTAATAAAACAACTGGACATACATGGATATGTTAATTATGCTCTATAATGTACTTGGAATCGTTTAAGATGAGATTATTGATTTGTTTTCCCCTGAGTTTTAAGTGGTAACATTCAGTATTGTATCAATGTTATTCAAGTGATTACATTTTCAAGGATTTATTGCTGGAATTCTTTCATTAGTGGCAAGTATAATCCCACCTGTCTGACTTTGTTCCACATCCATTGGATAATCTTAGCATATCCTCTCTTTAAGTGAAATTCTTGAATAATTGGTAGTTTAATTGTCCACTTAATAATGAGGATTTTTCTCCTTGGCTATCAAATGCTACTTATCTGGTACTGCTGGTCTGCCCTCTTTAGTGTTTTTGGTACAATGCATAGTGCATTTGGCTTCAATATTTTGTGTTAAATTTTACTTTAGGATTGAGGTCAAATATCCCAGTTCACAGTAATTGCATCATCACCCAATAAAATTATCGATGCATTTCATGATGCCATGTTATGATTTTCTTTTTGAAATGCAAAATTCTGCCAACCATAAATCATGTTGCTAGATTGCATTTGAATGTGTGGCTCATATTTATTTTATTATGATTTCAGAGCATGTAACCTCTAATGCCAGTGACAGTGAAAGTAGTTACCGTAAGTTGTTTCTTGTGTGCTCTTTCTCTTTGAATTCACCCTTTCATTACAGATCCTTTGTGGAACATTCCGTGTCACTGCCCAATATACTACATGTTTTATAACCTTCCAAAAAAGAAGTTATTCATATATGGCTATTGTGTATTACCATGCAGCATTTGATTTTTTTTTAATATATAAAAAGTATAATTTTATGAAAATTAAGTTTACCACAATTCATGGATATCTTGTTCAGAGATTTCATTTTGTACTTTGAGGGGGAAGTAACTAAATTTTCTTCTTGAGACTGTACTTACTTTTTGCTGTTTAAGGTTTGCTATTATAAATAACAACTTTCGTATTGTCAAAATTATGAAACCATTAATCTCCTCAAATCCTTCACAGGAGTATAAACAAAACAAAAGTTGCAACTATAAGCCATAGATGGAGAAATTACAATGAATGGCAAAAACCAGTCACTGAGATATCGCGGCATCTTAAAAAGAAATGAGAAGCAGCAAATGTGGAGAGAGTTCAGGAGTGAATATTACCGTATTTTCACTTGTATAACGTGCACATGTAAACTATGTAAAAATATTATCGTGTAGCGCACACGCATATACCATGTGGGTGTAGTATTGTGCATTCCAACTCATGAGCAATTTGCATTTACTTGGCACAGCAGACAGTGCACATTCCATAGTCCCACTATCTGCCACAGTTAATCTTCTATGAATTACAACCCATTCAAATTCCCTCAGAGGTGTCAATCCCTCATTATATAGATGATATCCTACTGCAAGGTCCGTCTGAGACCGTTGTCACAGAGGCAATTATATGTTAATCTCCCTCAGGGGACAGATCTGGACAACTAACCAGAATATCACACCCTAACCAGAATATCCTGTTTTGTGGAATACCATGGAACCTGGGCCAAGAGGCCAAGACGACCAAGATCAAAATTTTGTATATACCCAATTCCCACATTTGTCTGTAAATTGTACACACAAGTTTCATTGGCGCCATTACTTTCCCATGCTCATTATAAATTGTGTGCACTGTTTATTGCCCGCTATAAATTGTGCGCGTTTTATTGCTGCTGCTCCTTTCCCACACCATAATAAATTGTGTGTTTTGTTTAATTGCAACTATTACTGTGCTTGTTGATTATTTCCGCTGCGACTTTCCTATAAATTGTGCGCCTTGTTTCAACAAGTAAAATAATTCTTGTATAGTGCGCACGCATATAATGCGTGGTGGGTTACTCGGGGTTTTACGCACGTTATATGGGTAAAAATACGGTAACTCAACCTGCCTGAGTAACATTGACAATTTGAGAACTTGCTCCTGTAACCATTTCCCTTTTAAAAGTATTGATGACATGGTACTAGTATTCCTGTCAGTGTCTATATTTTATCTGGCTAAGATGTATAAGCTTTGTCCAGCGTTGGACTTTTTTTTCAGAATATTGTTCATATTTTTTGGGTATATCTATTTTATCAAGTTGAAGTTTGCTGTGATTTGACATCCCTTGTTGAGGTTTTATTTTTTCCAAATCCCATGTCACTAAGTAAGTTCAGTGTTAACACTTGGTGTTTTTTGAAAAAAATATTAAATTGAATTTTGAGAGAGAAAAAAAAGAGAGAATGAGAAAGAGAACATAATGAAAATCAGGAATTCTAATATGTTGCCAAGTCAATCGTTTAAGATTTGTGGGAATCTATCTGTTGAAATTGGTTAGTATTAAATTACTCAATGCAATAATCACATAAATAAGAATGTTAATGTTTCTGTATTAACATCTTATCCTTCCAATAAATCCCTCTGTCTATATTAGTGATACTTACTGAGTTTTTTAGCTACTATGATTACACTCTCCTATTAGAGGTGCCTCATTGTTGCTGTTAACAATAGTAGCCTGATGATTTATTATTGTAAGTGTGAAGTTAAGAAACTGGTAGATTAAGCAGATTATTTTACTGAAAGGGCTGAATTGTCATTAGCTTACGACATTTGGTTTTGCCTTCCAAGTGCAGTGCCACAGGAGAGTGACAAAGTGCATTAAATCTGTCCTCAAAAAGAACTGACACCTTCTTATTCAATGGGAATCTTTTTCATCAAGAATTTTTATTTCTGGTATTCATCTCTTCATTGAGCATTTGATCACATTAAAATTCTTGAGGAGGGAAGTTTTTGCTTGGTGAAATCAAAAACAAGATTCTTTATTCAATATTGTGGTTCTGGGAAAGAAAGTAGAGTGGATTGATAGGAAAAAGATAATCCACAGGACATCACTTTAGAAAGTATATATAAAAGAAACTGGTGAAATCATAGATCCAAATAATAGTGTTGGTAAATCAGAGTCGTTAGATGCAAAAATCTGTTCAAATTAAATCCACTTGAATGATTGAGCATTTGCTTCACTACATCAGAGCCAAGCAAGATTTTATTCCTTTGTGGGCTAATTTATCACTGGAATTAGAACTTAATGTATTTGAGAGCCATCTCACTGAAAGCACAATATCTCTTACTAAACAGCCCAAGTTGAACAAAATTCAAAAAATGCAGGACACAAGGAAAGATGAAATGAAATTTGTCTTTATTGATTTGGATTTAATGAGAAATTCATCTTCAAGGTGTAGTACTGCTGCCCTTTGTTCACAGATAATGGCTGAAGTTGAAGCTTGAGTGTTTTATTTAAAGGAGAATTATACTGTCTAACCCACCTGGAAAGTAAATAAATTGCTGCACCCAAAACAACTTGATTCACATTTGAATTCACTACCATTAAGAGCAATTATTTTCAACCACTGAATGCCAGCTAGGATATGCAGTATGTGTCAGTTCATTGGCATTCGCTGTAAAACAGTAGCCATATATGAATTATTACACTTTATTGATTCCGTGAGTGGTTGATATTAAATATGTAGAGACATTGATATGAGGAGCCAGCGCTGATGTCATTATTACAGTTTGTGATGCTTTGCACAGGTTGGTTAATGAATCAATTGAATCTCTTTCAAACTGTTTTTTTTTTGCAAATTTTACTTCTTCCTTTTTCCTTCCTGCCTTCTTCTGTTCATGACAGAAATCATGATTACAGATGAGTATGGTGAAACAAGAGGTTAATTTCAAGCCATTCTGTTTGTATCTCAGACGTGCATTGTTTCTCATCAGTCTATTTTTGCATGAAGTTCACTCTTGGTAGAATTATTTTCAAAAATTCCTTAAAACTGCATGATTTGCTTCCTTGATTTTTTTTCGCACAATGTATTCAATTTTTTTATCAACTTTTAACAATTTCTCTCCTGCTTGAAAGCAGTTAAAGTCGTACATTCATCTAGTTAATTACTTTCTGAACCTACTAATTGTTTTGTAACTCTTGAACTTGCAGATAAAGCTTTCCCTCATCACCCCTCCTCACCGCACAAGCCAATTATCTTTCTGTTTTTCTCTCCTCTGACCATACACAATGCATTTATCCTGAACAATGCATTTTAATTATAGTCACTGAGATACCAAATAACAGAAGTGGCACTGAAACATTTTGTCTCATTCAGTCTAATAACACTGAGCCAGCTAACTTGAACCATAATCGGCAACAACAACATCGAAATAACACCATACAAATCAGGAAGTTATTTATTTCAGTGCAAATTTTCCTTATTTCTGAAGAAGTAACTGCTTGCAATTTATTCTTAATCTTTTATGAAAGGTTGTGAATGTACAACTTTAATTGAATATATAACCACAAAAGCTCTTCACCTGCCATTCTAAAGTGGTCACCAAAACATGAAGTGAGCTTATGAATAATGACAGACATTGAAAGAACCTCTGCTCCAAAGTAAATTTTTTAGGTAAATTGTGTTTTTTTTTACATGTCTGTGCACCTTGACCTGCCAGATGTTTTGAGCTGGTCAAGAAAATAAAATAGAGTAAAATTTTAGAAAGGAATTGATACGGGTAGGGGTAGAAGAGAGAGAAAGAGAAGAAAATGCATGAAGATTTGGGAATTCCTCTGACCTCAGGAAGTTACATTGGCCATGATTCATCTGTGAAGTATCTACATTTTGTAGGAAGTCATTTTCATCTCACCAGTGTGAGTTTGAATGTTTACTGAGCGATTCAGACGACAGGCATTCATTATAAAAGCTGAAAGGCCTTTTCACAGATCCACTGCTCTGAGAAATGAAACTTCTTGTATTTGGTTTGCATGCAGGTAAATTGTGATCCTTGGTCCTTCCTCGTCTATCTAATTAGAGCAGTGGTTCTCAACCTTTTTCTTTCCACTCACATACCATTTTAAATAATCCCTATGACATCGGTGCTGTGTGATTGGTAAGGGATTGCTTAAGGTGGTATGTGAGTGGGAAGGGAAGATTGAGAATCACTGCTCGAGACCCAATTGTTACTGAAATATTTTGCTTGAGAAAAATTGTCATTGGCCCATTTCCTTTGGAGTTATGAAATTGTGCACATAACGAGTCAATTAGGTACGATTAAAACAGTGGTTTTCAAACTTTTTCTTTCTACCCACATCCCCCCTTAAGCAATCCCTACTCACCACAGAGCTCCGATGGCATCGGGAATACTTAAAGTGGTATGTGAGTGGAAAGAAAAAGATTGTGAACCACTGAATTAGAGCAAACTATCAACTGAAAGATGATCTGGTGTCTTAATTAATTTGAGAGTACAATCAGATCATATAAATCAGATAAATGTAAAAGGAATTTATAAATTCCAACTACAGTAAAACCCCCTGTTATCCAGAATTCAAGCAAAAAATCACAAAAAAATAATTTGTAAAAAATATAGGTTTAAAATTGACATATACCTCGCTGTTAGTTTGCCAATCACGCAACATGTAACCTCAAGCAACTGGAAAAATCACTTATCCGGCATCCACCAATCCTAATGGGTGCCAGATACCAGGGGATTTTACTGAATTTCTTAATATCTAAATTTTTGGTGGTTTGAGATGAGTGAAAGCATGTTCCTTTTAAAAAGCATATTCTTTAGTGGCAGTTGAAGTGTTCATTAAGCATTCATACCAAGCAAGGACTTGTTTTTACTATCTGACCATTGATATGTCAGTAGTTAATGTTACTGCTGTCCAACTGCTCAGTACTGTGGCATAAGAATACTTTTCCTTTGGATTTAAATCATATTTTTTGTGGTCTTTAACCTTTCATTATTATTGAAATTCCATTGAGAAATTGTAATCATAGCTCATAAGCATGGAGCAGTAAACCATTTAGACCTGTCTGTATTTTTACCACAAGTTTTAATCCTGCTCCCCTTACTTCCAATACACTTTAATTTTTCTAATTTTTTTCAAAGATCTTTGTATTTTTGAATGACCCTTTGATTCTAACCCTATCCTATTTGACTTTCCAGTTAGATACAACAGAAAGGATGCAGGTTCTCCCCCCTACTCCCAAACAGACAGAACTAGTTCCTTGGTTTTCTGAAGAGCTCTTCCTCTCCCCTTCCTAGTTTTAAGTTAACTAATGCTTTAATTAAACAACATACTATTCTCAACATGCTTTTAAAAATGTTATTTTTTTTTTGCTGGTTGATAAGGCCCAGCAATATATTTGCTGAATATTTCCAGCACTTTTTTTTTAGCTTCACAAAATAATGGATTTGGGAAAAAATGTTTTTAAGACTCCAATTAGGAAGTCAGGTTTTGTTTCTATCTTTCAACATTATTTCAGTAAGCAAGAATGCTCTACTAATTTTCCCTCATGGTTCTTTTCCCTCAAATTCCTGCTTCTGCTCCGAAATACGTTTTTTTAAATCATACTCTTGGTAGACTGTTGTTTTCATAACATTGTTTTCATTGTTAAGACTGTCTTTATATTGGCTTTTTTGGATAGGTGGTCAGGAAGATTATGTCCTCTCGTATGAACCAGTTGGCCAACAGGAGGGTAAGTAGAAAATGACACATTGATGCAACGGTCAAGAAAAAAATGAACTAATTTTGACTCTGTTTTTAACTTGTATAGATATTTGAAAACTAATTTTCTCTTTACCCAATATCATACTTTTCCTCCCACACCTCTCCCTTCTAATGCGGATGGTGTGAAATGTCATCAGTGCAGAGATTTACTCTGGGTTGTAATTAAATCCCGTAAAAAGACTTTTGGACAGCTGCTCCAAACTTCTGGCTTGTCTGACAAACGACAATATAAACCAATGTGCTTTATCCCACAGCTGAGCATTTCGAATAGATAGCAAGCTCCAAACTAAAGCACAACTTTAAAATTTGTCCTGCACTTGTGTAAGAAAAATTAAAACGCATCTTGCGTTTGCACGATAACAAATTCTTTCACCATCCCCCCCCCATCCCAAAAGCAGTGAATCACTCCTCCATTGAGGTCTCATCAGTCCAAGCTATCCAAGCATTAAGGGAATGTGTTTAATCTCACCCCATTTAACCCCCAATGATGCTTCAACCCCTAGATCTAAGCCATTGAGCCCATCATGCTCTGCCTCTGCATCTACACCCCATATTCATGGCCACGCACAGGGATATCCTCTTTACATTGAGGTGATGCCTTTTTTGAAGCTTTGCACTTCTCAAAGAAAGACTTCAGTTGGTATCTTTATGTTTCTTGCTATTCAATGGCTTTCCCTGACCAACTCTCATTCATTTCCCCAAATGTTATCTTCACACTCATTCTTAACGCTCTGTAATCCTGGCCCATCCCAGCAGTCTTCCCCCCTACTTCATCCAAGTTGATTTTCCCTTTTATTTTTACTGCGGATCACATTGCTTCCTTCCTTTTTAGCCTTTCCCCACAGATTTCCAGCCATTTCCAAACATTTCTCTGGGATTTTTCCTCAAATCCCTTAACTTTCTCATTTCTCTTTTCAAAGCTATCCTCTTTACCCTCATCTTTGCCTCCTTTCTCTAACCCGTCTCCCAATTACTGTTCTGTATGTTGAAACATACCTTAAATTCAAAGTTGTTACTTGGAGACTAAAACAGATGAGTGGGGGAAAAGGGGAGGGCTTTAACATTACGTCTGTCATGCTGAAAAGAGCTGGCTTAACTCCAAACCCAGGGTTAAGGAAATCAAGTTCCCATTGGGTATAGCAGATCATCAGTTTTACACTCAAAGCAAAAGTGATCTTAATAACAACTAGAAAAAAAGGAATTGTCTTTAACTATTGTCAAAATGTTCACCTTCATTCTGATCTGATGAACCAGATCATACAGCTGTACAAATTTGTGTGTTGCAGTCTATCTAATTTTGTTCATCTGAATTTGTGTCTTTGTTGAATAGTCCGTTACTCTCGACCAGTCATAATTCTGGGACCCATGAAAGATCGAATTAATGATGATCTAATCTCGGAGTTTCCAGACAAGTTTGGATCATGTGTTCCACGTAAGTACTTTGTCGTTTCAACTGTTCGTTTAACGGGTTCTCAAAGGGTTCCTTCCAGTCTAAATCAGCCATTCTCAAGAGGGGGCAACAGCACATTTAATGGGGGCCAGGAACTGAAATCCTTGATAAGAGGGGCTCAAGGGTATAGGGGGTAGGAGAGAAATATGGAAGAAACCAACTAAATGACTGCTTCACAGGGATGGGGGCCCCATAAAATGTAGGCAGGATCCTATAGGGGTTTAGCCAAAGAAAATGTTGAGAATGGCTGGTCAACATCTAATCCTTAAAATAGCCCTCAGCTTTTGGGTGTTTGGCAGAAATAACCTCTGCAGCACCAGAGATCATAACAGTTATCAGTCGGCTGCTAGACCTCCAGTACTCTTTCCACCTGCCACCCCATTTTTTAAGTCAAGGGTTTCCAATAGACTTAGGAGCCGATTGCCACCCAAGGCTCTCTGGAACAGAGGAAGTGCTTATGCTCTTCTAACTCCTGATAATTCTCACCAAAGCCTTCGCTGACTCTTCAAAATAGAAAAAAATTCTTTGCAGATGGAGATTATGTCAAATGCCAGGGTATTGAAAGCACTGGGGATGCCTTGCAGCTCCTGTTGGCTGGGAGTCATCACAGGTTGTCAGCAAATGGAGATTTATTTGTGGCACTCTTAAGATCTACAACATTTTTTGTGGCATTGTTTCTATTATTGCTGTTGATTTGGAGTCAGGAATGCATTAGTCTGTGGAGAGTGCCTGTCATGGCCTGCAGGTGATGGGAAAAGCAGGCAGGCCCCACCTGACTCCATCTACCCATCATCCCTCCTCAGTCCACCTATCACGTATTGGCCTTGGTCTCTTAATTCCACCCATTCAGTACCTGGCCCACCACACCTCACCTACTGACCTGTCTCAACTCTTTCCCCCTCTCTTCTCTTTAATACTGGCTATCTTCCCACTCCACTGATGCAGGGTTTTGACACAAAACATTGGCATTTCACATGAACGAGGGGGAAAGAAAGGAAAATATATCATGTGCAGGCAGCAGAAATTTAATTTAATTTAGAGGTCTGTGCCGCCCATTAACCTCCCAACCCTGCATGGGAGCAAACATGGGAAAATGTACAAACTCCTTCCAGACAGTGCCAGATTCAAACCCAGGTTGCTAGTGCAGTCATAACTCTGGCTTCTGTAATTTAATTTGGTGTCATGATTGGTGCAGGCATGTAGGCTGATGGCCTGTCCAGTGTGGGACTTTTATATTTTGATTCCTTATTCTCCCACTGATTCTGCTTGACTCTGAGTTCTCCCAGTCATTTTTTATGTACTAAATTGGCGTTCTTCCTGACCAAAACAACTATTTATTGCTCAAAAGAAGTTGCCTTACGATGATAATGGTAATTAAATAAAAATAGTTTTCAGTCTGAAGCAACTGAATGAAGGGCAGCGACATCTCTGAACACCTACAACTTCATGAATATGAAAATTTCACACCCATAAACATTCATGCTTTTTTTTTGAAGACTTTATTTAAAATTTTATAACATGAATACAATAGAGAATTACATTTAAAGAAAAATGTGAAAAAAATAAAATAAAAAAAAACATTCATGCTTAACATGGTATGAATTATAACCATTTCACCTCTGGGTTCAAACCAGCCCAACCTAATTCTTGTAACATTTCTTTCTTTTTAGACGTACAACACGGTAACAGGCCATTTTGACCCACGACTCCATGTCACCCAATTTTCACCCCATTAACCCTCAACCCCTGAAACGTTTTAAATGGTGGGAGGAAACTGGAGCCCCTGGGGAAACCGCACGCAGACACAGGGAGAACATACAAACTCCTTACAGTGGGACTCAAACACTGATGTGGTCCCAATTGCTCGCACTGTAAAGGTGTTGCGCTAACCACTACGGCAAGCTCGCCAATCTGCTTATTAAGAAAGAAAGTAGTCTGATGGCAATGTTTTGCTCTCTCCAGACACAACCAGGCCAAAGCGAGATTACGAAGTTGACGGTCGAGACTATCATTTTGTCACATCCAGGGAACAAATGGAGAAAGACATTCAAGATCACAAATTTATTGAAGCTGGACAGTACAACAATCATCTATACGGCACCAGTGTGCAGTCTGTGAGAGAAGTAGCAGAAAAGGTAACGCATCCACATCCATGTCTTTAACATAAATCTGTTGAATATTACATTCTAAGTCAAAGTCACTCATTTTACAGCATATGGTTCATGAGGGCATTATATTTGGCTGAGGGCTGTTGGTATTATTGTTGTATGTTCCTTCAGAACAAAATGCTGAAAATATTTTCAATCATACATGTTCACTTTTGACCACTTAGCCTACATGTCCATGTCAAAATCAACAATTTGATCATTTTTACCTGTAACTGGTACCTGAAATTTATTTGACTAAATTTGGATTAAAAAAAAGACCTGTGGACCTATTGATATAAACAAAATGGAAGACAGAAATGAAGATTTTTTTTTCTAATATGCATATAATTTTGTAAATTTATTCCTGTTATAAATACTTAAAGGCTCCTTTTACATCCACTTTAGGGTAAACATTGTATTCTGGATGTGTCAGGAAATGCTATTAAAAGGCTTCAAATAGCCCAGTTGTACCCAATTGCGATCTTCATCAAACCAAAATCAGTTGAAAATATCATGTAAGTATAAAATGCAGACTTAACACAATTTTCCTTTTGGATCTGGGAATTAAGGGTGAAATAGATCTTGCGATATATATTTCTTTTTGTATCAGGAATCCCATCTTCAGGCCTGAATAGTTAATATATTTTTTTCTGATCAGTTTCTACCTTTTTCAAAGAGTGAACTTAAGCATTTCTCTTTACTACCTAGGGAAATGAATAAGCGTCTAACAGCAGATCAAGCAAGGAAAACATTTGACAGAGCCACAAAACTTGAACTGGAATTTACTGAACACTTCACAAGTTAGTATCCCATTGTTTGCTGTTAAATAAAGATGAGTTTACAAGTTATACTTGTTACAGCTATTATCCCTTGACAAAAATCTAAATCTTTATAAACAAGTTATTAGGAGACATGGATGAAAATCAACAAGGATATCACATGATAGTTTGTCCCTTGTTAATCACATCTAGCTGAGATTCTTCACAACATGACCAGTTATAACTTGTGTTTCCTGTTTTAGCACTTGGTTCTTAGCTTTGAGTTGTGGTGTTACAGCAAAACTATTTGTGGGAATTGACATAGGAAGGTGCCTTTCATTGCTTCAGTTTGAATTGGATGCTTTTTTAACTACTAGAGACAAAAAGGACCATGTTCTCTCCATTGATGCAGAGAAATGAAATGTCCCCTTGTTCTGTGATTTAGTGAGATTGTTGGCCAGATGGTCTGACTGCCAACATTAATCTGATTTGGATGCAGAGAGATCACAAGCTAAACGAACAGGTCTGCTGTGGAAATCCACCCTGAGCTAAACTGTTCTCACTTTTAGTTCCAATTTCCTGCCTTTCCCCATATCCCTTGACACCTTGACTAATTAGATACCTGTTAATCTCCCATTTAAACTCCTCCAATGACTGCCACATACAGCTGTGGAGGCAATCGAATTCCACAAATCCACGACCCTTTGGTTAAAGAAATTTCTCCCTCATCTCAATTTTAAATGGGTACTTTCTAATTCTAAGACCATACCCTTTTGCCTGAATTCACCACCAAGGGAAACATCCTATTCACATCTCACAGTCCAATCCTTTCAACATTCAATATGTTTCTGTAAGATCTCTTCTCATTCTTCTATTCTCCTACAGTCTAAGAGCCTCTAAACCAGGTTTCTCTAACATATGAGGCATGTTTAGAGCAGTGGTTCTAACCTTTTTCTTTCCATTCACCTACCTCTTTAAGTAATCCCTATGCTCTGTGATTAGTATGGGATTTCTTGATTTGGTATGTGAGTGGGAAGGGAAGGTTGAGAATCACTGCTCTAGACCCAATTGTTACTGAAATATTTTGCCTCAGAAAAATTGTCATTGAAACCGTGCAAATACCGAGTCAATTAGGTACGATTAAAACAGTGGTTTTCAAACTTTTTCTTTCCACCCACATACCACCTTACTAATCACAGAGCACCTATGGCATAGGGAATACTTGAGTGGAAAGAAAAAGGTTGAGAACCACTGCTCTAAACATTCCTCATTCCAGGAGCCATCCTGGTAAATCTTCTCCGTACTCTCTCCAACATTATTACAGCCTTTCTAGATGGGGGCCCAAAACTACACACAGTTGTCTAAATGAAGTCTCACCAGTTCCCCATAGAGCCTCATCAACACCTCTTTACTCTTATACACTATTCTTCCTGAAATGAATGCCAACATAGCATTCACTTGTTTTTTTTTTTACTGCCAATCCAACCTGGTGGTTAACTTTTAGGTTATGCTGCAAAGTCCCTTTGCACTTCCGAATTTTGAATTTTCTCCCCATCCAAATAATAATCTGTGTTTATTTCCTCTTCCAAAATGTACAACCGTACATTTCTCAACATTGTATCTCATTTGCCCTTTCTTTGCCCACTCTGCCAAGCTGTTCAAGTCTCTCGGCACCTTTTCAGTTTCTTCAACACTTCCTACTTCACCACCTGTCTTGGTGTCATCTGCAGACTTCACCACAAAAATCATTCAATCTATAATCTAAGTCAATATACATTGTAAAAAGAAACGACCTAACACCAACCCTTGCAGAACACCACTAGTAACCAGCAATCAACCAGAACAGGATCCCTTTATTCCCACCCTTTGCTTTCTGCCTATCAGCCAATGCTTCACTCAATCTAGTATCTTTCCTGGAATTCTATGGGCTCTCTTCTTATTAAGCAGCCTTTTATGCGGCACCTTATCGAAGGTCTTTTGAAAATCCAAATGCACAACATCCACAGCCTCTCCCTTGTCCATCCTACTTGAGATTTCCTCAAAGAATTCCAATAGGTTGGCCAGGTAGGATCTTCCCTTCATTAACCCATGCTGGCTTGGACCTAACATGCCATGCACTATAGGTATTTCATAGCCTCATCTTTTAGGATTGACTCCAATAACTCCCCAACAACCAACATCAGACTAATAGGCCTATAATTTCCTTTTTTTCTGCCTCTGCCCTTTCTTAAACAGCGGAACTACATTTGTGACTTCCCAATCCTCTGGAACCATGCCAGAGGCTATTGATTTCTGGAAAATTAATTCCAATGGCTTCACAATCTCCAAAGCCACCTCCTTCAGAACCTGTGGGTGTACCTCATCTGGTCTGGGAGACCAGTCAAGTTCTGCTCTTCCACCTTTCCATCTAGCTTACTTTTCCAGTCAACATGACAGTTCCTCTCTCATAGCTCAGTAATTTTCTTTGTTCCATTGAAATATTGACACATCTTATATCAGCTTTTCCTTTTTATATTTGAAACTGAATTCAGTCATATTGTGGTCACTACTTCCTAAGGGTTTAATTACCTTTAATCCCTAATCACCTCCAGTTCATGACACATCACCTAATCCAAAACCACTGGTCTCCTGGTAGGCTTATCGACAAACTGTTCCAAAAGACAACCCATATGGATTCTACCCCATCTGACCCTGTGTTCCTTCTTTACAGTGATTCAATATCATTGCTTACCATCAGGGTCACAGCATCCCTTCTACCTATCTGCCTTGTAGCCTTGGATATTCAGCTCCCAATCACATTCATCATTAAGTCATGTCTCAGTTATGGCAACAATGTCATATCTTTCAATGTGTAACTGTCCAACAAGGTCCTCTACTTTATTCCTAATGTTCCATGCATTCAAGTACAGTACTCTTAAACCAGTATCTATTACCAATTTGGCTTTCTTTCAATTGTACTGTAAATGATCCTGTCCCTTTACCTGCCTGTCTTCTTTGCTTGCACATTACATTTGACTTTTTTCTAACTTCCTCTTTCTCAACCCTAACTCCCTGATCGGATTCTGATTCCCACCCCCCTGCCAAAGCCTCCCCCACTGCTCTAGCAAAGCTGCCTGCCAGGATATTTGTCCCCCTCCAGTTCAGGTGCAGCCCATCCTTTTCCCCAGAAATCTGAACCCACTGACCCTGTTAAACTGACCATCTCAACCCGAGAGGTATCTGACAGAACAAGCCTTCAGTGGAGATTTCTGCAGCCCTGCCCTGGAATCTCCTGATCACCTTTTGAAAGCTCACCAAAGTCAAAGGCATTTTAAACATTATTTAAATATTTTTGTCTATCTGGAAATAAATAGGTTCAATTTAAAAAAAAACGAAATTCTGAGAAATTAAAAAGATTTTGGTAAATAAAGAAAAAAAATAGCTACCTACCTCCACTTACCCTTTTATTCAAGGTCAGTAACAACATTCAAATGAATAAGGTCATGCTCCTCATGTAAAGCTGAGGAGATGGATGCGAAGGCATTCATCCCCTTTATCTGATATCTGTGCTCCACTGTTGGTTTTGGCAATGATTCAGTAGTAAAGTGGAAGGTCAGATGCACTGACATTTGACCTGTGGCTTGAGATTGGATGTAGAGCCCGAATTGTGTGCAAAAATTACAATCTGACTCCTATGATGGTCTTGACGCAACAGAGATGCTCAATTTTGTCCCCTATACCTTAAAACGGATATGTGCCACTTAACGTCCGTTCAGGCAATGTCTGACCCATAAAGTTATAATAGAGATCAGAAATTCCATTCGATGAATGGGATGTAGCAGATATCAGTAGACATACACAAGAACTTCCTGCATTCAACACCTAGATCTCATGTCTTTTATATAGAAACGTTTATGTGTGTAGGTTCTGTACTGAACTTTTTATCCATCATGGCTCCCAAATACAGCAATACCAGTGCTAGTGATAACAGCAGCAAGAGGCAAAGGAGAACTATTGATCTGGAAGTGAAACAAAAGTGGGGAAAAAATGTGAATGCTCTTGCTCACGATTTAGGTGTGTCGCACTTGACAATCACAACAATCCTCAAAATCAAAGAAAAAATTCTCCAAGCTGTTAAAGGATTGGCTCCACTGAAAGCTACAAGGCTAATGAAAATACTGAAGCGGTATGTGCATGACTTTAAGGGATATGAAAAAGATTATGAGATTGCAAGGATTAATAGAGCTGGTGATGATGTGGTAAACAACAACCTGAATCTAGACATAGATGATGAGGGCATTGAAGAACTCCGAGAGGTGGATCCTGAGGAACTAACAAATGAAGGGTTGCTGGAGCTAGAGCAAGAGCGACTAGCTGAAGAAGAGGTAAGGGAAAAAGAAAATCCAGATGAAAAACAGGTGCAGGAGGTTCACTGTTAAGGGGTTAGCCAAATTTTTTGCAGACTTTAACAGCTTGCTGAAGAGATGGATGCTCATGCAGTGTTTCTGCATATATATAAAAAAATTATAAAGAAAAAGCAAACTAGGTCAACAGCACTAGACATATTCCTAAAGAAGCCAACACCTCCCCAAGAAGGGCCTCAGCCATGTCCTTCAGGCATGACAGGGTGATAGTTCATCAATGGAGGTTATTCCACCTGAAACTCTTCCAGTGGAACTCTGTGAGGAATTGAGAACTTTTTAAACTTTTATGTGGAGTTTAATTTAGTGTAAGTTCAGTATCCCATATAGATTTGCTAACTATATAATATGGTGTTCACACAACTTCCACATCACTTAATGCCCAGTTTCATAGAACGTATCGTGGACGTTAAGCAGCGCACACCTGTGGTTTTTAACTTGCAAAATATTTACAATGTCAGATCTAAAATTAGCACAGGTTGGAAATCTTGCCTCTAATTCTTAGATTATGTCACCTTGACCTAGTTTTCTCAAAGTTTCTTTCTGTTGAATCTTATAGTTTCCCTTAGAAATTTTGAGCAAATCATTCTCAATCTCTTGATTTCCACAGAATACAATGCTGCTTTATATAATCTGCCCTCATTACTGAACCACTTAAATCTGGGTATCACCACCAAAGTGAAGTGTTCAGAATAGAATACACTATTCCAGGTGTTATATTTAGGGATTCAGATTTAAGATTTGTTGTCACAGTGCATGTGTGACATCACATACAACCCTGAGATTCTTGTATTTTTCTGTTATAAAATAAAAATAGAAGAGTCAAGAAGTGCAACTGGGTCAATCTGCCTTTATAGACAGAACTGACAATGTTGAAGAAGTGTTGGTGAGCTGCCTGCCTGCCTGCAACACTAGAGATCCGAGTTCAATCTCGATCCCAGGAACTTGCAAGTTCTTTCTCTGTCCATGAGAGTTTTCTCCCACATCCCAAAGGCATGCAGGCTGGTAGGTTAATTGGCCATTATAAATGCTTCTAATGTGTAGGCAAATGATAAAATCTGGAGGTGTTGGTGAAAATATGGGAAGAGTAAAAAATGGGATTAATAGAACACTCCAGCACAGAAACAGGCCCTTCAGCCCATTTAGTTCATGTCAAATGTTTTTCTGTCTAATTCCATTGATCTGCACCTGCATCATTGCCCTCCATACCCTCCCACTCATGTATTGATCTAAATTTCACTCAAACGTTGAAATCGAACCTCCATCCACCACATCTGCAGTTTCACACTCTCACCATCTTCTGTGAAGAAGTTTCCCCTGATGTTCCACTTGAATATTTCACCTTTTCCCCCTTCACCCAAGTTCTCTTATCTCACCCAACCTCGGTGGAAAAGGTCAGTTTGTATTTATTCTACACCCCACACAATTTTGTAAACCTCTATAAAATCTCCCCTCATTCTCTGATGCTCCAGGGAATGAAGTCCTAATCTATTCAACCTTTCTCTTTAACTCAGCTCCTCAAGTCTGCAACATTCTTGTAAATTTTCTCTGCATTCTCAATCTTATTCATATAATTCTTGTAGGTAGGTGACCAAAATTGCACACAATACTTCAAATCTGGCCTCACCGATGCCCTGTAAAACTTCACTATAACACCTGTACTCAATACTTCGACGGCCAAAGTGCCAAAAACTCTCTATACGATCCTATCTACCTGTGATGCCACTTTCAAGGAATTATGTATCCATGTTCCCAGATCCATCTGTTCTACTGCACTCTGCTAAATGTTGGTCATTATCAATGGGTGGTTGGCATGGATGAGGTTACTGTGCTGTATCTGTGAATCTAATGTTTAAAGTTTTGACAGTATGCCCTTTATCAGAACATCTGTTAACCTCATTGCATTCATTCATGGCACTACTCGGCCTCTAAATATTCAATTTTGTTTCAACAGTCCAGTGTTTAGTTACTTTGCTACCATGTTTACAAGAATAAAGAAGTTGACGTGGGATATTAACTCCGGTTTTTACTTTAATCAGGTATTGTGCAAGGAAATTTGTTGGAGGAGATTTACACCCAGGTGATACAGATTATAGAAGAACAATCCGGGCCTTATATCTGGGTTCCAACCAAGGAGAAACTGTGAAGTCATTTGATAAACATTATCCGTTGTGTGTGATGGCTCTGGACCCCCTTCTACAGGAATCATTCATTCCTGTGATCACCGATCTCTTTCTTTGTGTGTCATGAAAAGTGATTTGTCTTCCAACTAGAGGCATTCACATTTTTTTTTTGAGGAAATTTCTTGTACATGATACTCAATTTAAAATTACCACCATTGTTTTATTTACATGAAGGGCCAAAGCCAGACAAGCTGATGAAGGGAGATTCTATGGTACAGTTCCTTAATGTTTAAGGGCAACAAATCTTCAGCAATTTTCAGAAAAAAAAGCTTTATATATATATATTTTCTTTTAAATATAACAAAGGGAAAGTAATCTTCATGTGTAGCAATGGATTTGGAAAATAATAATTCTCAGCAGCTTTTTGCACGGTAACTTTGGAAGCATGGTTTGGCAGTGGAAATCCTGGCATCTTTATTGTTTATTGACTTTCATTACCTGCCTGTTATTGGGAGGCCTTTTAATTCTTCCTTTCTGTGCTTCTTGAGTCCCACAGACATTGAACAAATTATAAATCCACATCAATCTTTCATGTGCAACAGAATTTTTATTCACTTTACCAAGGTTTTTTAGTAGACCATGCTTTTAGTTTTATTTTTTGCCAGTTGAAATGCACGATAAATAAATGTTTATATTGAATGCCAATTAGAATGTGTTCCTATAATACTGAAAATATTACTTCAATTTTGCATAGAATTTACTTTTATGAACTTGATTATTGACAGTGGGAGGGAGAGTAAAGAGAAGCCAGTAAATATAACGATTATTTTAATTGATAACTGACTTGATTTTCAATAGGATTTTTTGACTAAGGATATTCTGGACAATGCAGTGATTATGAATAAGCAAGTGGAACAGGAGTGAAACCTGATCATGACAATTTGTAATGGGCTGTAAAATTTTGAGATTTTAAGAAATATAATAATTAACCCTCAGTAACTATGTATTTTGATATAAATTATCAACTATATTAAGCATACTTTTAACAAAATACACTATATTAACTTACCAGGAATATATATATATATATATATTTTCTTTGCTTCTAAGCTTCTAACCAATTTCTCCATGACTGTTTCTTTACTTTCCAAGTAGGTGTGAATTTGTTTTACCATCTTTAACCAATGTGGATCATATGGGGTATGTGGGTTGCAGTGCAGGGATGAAATGGTATTTTAAGAATGAATGCAAGAAATAAAATCAAAAGAGCCAACTCTTTTCACGCCCCCCACGCCACCCCTGAAAGTTCTGTGTGTGATTCTTCAAAGTGATGTGCATGTTTTCAAAACATTAAAGGCGACTTTACATTTTTACTTTTTCTGTATATTTCCAAATGGGAATTGTAAAGATGTCATATCTTTCACTGTAGCTCTCAATCCAACTTGCATGCTTTGTTATGAGAGAATTTATTTTCACATTCTATGGTACAATATGTTCTCAAATGAAGCTCTATCACTACATTATTAGATTATCTGCCTGGTTTCTGACTTTTGCTTGTAATTTGGAGATGATTTGTTTTATATAGAAATAATGTGCTTACAAGCAGTCCAGGACACAAATTCCGGTGCTGCAGTTTGGACAGACTCATCTATATCCATTCCATTGTCAAAAGAGGGGAACAGCTAATAAAATTAAATGTACAATTTCTTATTGTGAGTACTTTTTTTTTTAAATTGTTCTGTTCAAAATAATCAATATGGAAAATGAGAAAAGGTTTGGAAAGAAATGTGGTGTAATGTCAAAGTAAAGCAAATGTTGTTCCAAATCTCTGATCAAAGTTTCGGGTCAATTGTTTTTCATGCATTAGTCATGTGGTAGCATTTTACTGACTTTCAGGGGAAGACAATACTCAAAAATACATTGAGTCAACATGGAATGTGATCATGGACAAAGGTGTGGGGAATATTAATTGGAGAGAGGATGCCAGATTCAGTCACTATCAGGTGAAAAGTAATGAAGCTGTGGAACAGTTGGGAAAACTGTAGGCTCAATACTGACTCCTGTCATGTTCCTATTGCCAGATTATGAATTGAAATATTACTGTGCTTGATTTTGCTATCCAATATGATTTGCTGTATAAGATCCATAGAGAAGGGAACATTTGGCCTTTTTGTGTAACAACCTCATATTTGTTATGTTGTATGTGAAGACTGAAACTGGATGACTTACTGTTTGAAACTCTGTTCTGGTCTATGGCTTGAAGCTGATGTGTCTGAATCCTGTTAATAATGGCTTAATTAATGAACTACATTCAGGTGGAAGAACTGAAGGGCTTTGCTATGTTATACTTGAAAAGGCTGTTTGCTCAGATCAGAGATGAAGTTCCCAATCTTTGACTCATCCCTGGTCCACGAAAAAGGTAGGAATTATGGAGAAGCGATGGATTCTGATTGCTGCCTCCACATTTTTCATATGTCTTTAATTACTCAAGATAATTGAGATTTTTTTTTTTTTTTAAAAAGAGTATATATAAATCAGCAAGATGAAAACTCCCAAGTGATATGTATCTGTAGTTATATGGCATCCAATTTTTGGATCACTAAATAGATTCATGGCAGATTAGCTAAACTCTTCCTCTAGTAGTCCCAAAATGTGTCCAGCCCAACCATTTCTTATCCCCAGCATTCCTTTGGATTTACTTGTTTGGGTTAAATAAACATGTCCATTTGAAAGATGCAGGTTTTTAATGGAATGTTATACTTGTCCTGTTGCAGCTGTTAGAACTCCCCAATTCCTCCCGCACCTTCCCTCATTTTTTCAAACACTGCCATTACCGAGGCCCATCTATTTCCCCAACCAGTTGGCTCCTCTTAAAACCCAGTCCATTGCAGGAATGATATTTACCAAAGTTCCAGCATAGAAAAAAAAAGGTTTACCACAGCAATCCCTGTTGTTGATGACAGTTGCAGCAAAACATTATATTTTTTGTTCAACAAGTAATGCATCCATACAGGGGTGACATACAAAATATATTAGCACAATCGTTAACTCAAATGCAATATTTCAAACAGATTCTACACTGAATAAACTATTATTGTAAAGTACAGTAAAAGTCCTAAAATCCCAACTGCTGAGTGATTGGATTGGTCCAGATTCTCACCCAGTACTTTGTAAATTCAAGTTTAAGGAGGAATAAAGAAGTGGTGAACAGGTAAATTTTTATAGTTTGTTCATTAGCAAATACAGCATGCTTCATTTATGAAAGAGTAGTTTTAAAGAAAAATAAAGTCCACACAAAAAATGTAAACAGTTCTTTCACTGAAAAATAAAAAAGCATGTAATGCTTGAAAGTATATTTAAAAATGAACAATGTAAAAGAAAAATGCAGTATACAATGAATTTCTTTGGGTTAAGATTACCTGTATTAAGCGTGGTCACTTGTTTTGCCTCTGCATTTGTGGCACACAGTAGCCTGCTAAATTTAAAAAGTTTGAGCTTCAAGTGGTCTGGATTTTTGGACTTTTACTGTATGTCTATAAAGTACTTGCATCACTTACCTACATCTTAAACCATCAGTATGCTAGATCAGTAATGAGGAATGTATTTGCTCTTACAGAAACACTGTCAATAGGTGAAAAGAACAATGAGACTAATAAGTTACAACATTCAGTAACTTTCTCCCTAACCAATCAACCCCAAATCATTTCACTGCGGCTTGCACAAAAATAACATTTTTAAATCTACCAATTACTCTTAAATCAGCTGTTCTGTGGCTGTTGCACAGCAGTGAGCTTATGAAAACTAACAGTCCTTTATTATTTCAACATCCTTTTCTTTGCAACGCTAGCTGTTTAAATTCTGAACTAATTCTGTCTGACGCAGAGCATTATTTTCCAGTTCCTCTCCTCGAGCAGATCGGTTCAACAAGGACAACTTGTATGCGCATCTGATTTGAAACAGATGGTGATTGCAGGTCAAGGCACGCTGCTTATACACAGAAACTGCGACATTAAAATAGGTACAAGCAGTAATGACACCATCGATGGATGAGCTGAAATGAGCAAGTTCAGAGAAACCTCTTTTTAGTCATTTATCACTAAAAATAAATCGTTAAATGTAATACTATTATCATGTTAAATCCCTTCTCAAAGGTGGCACATTTTGCATTCTGGCTGTACCTGTGGAATTGAAAAATTCTGCTTTAAATCTGCATAATTTATTATTATTCACACCAAGTGCTATCGGTCCCATTTTAACAAATATGTAAAGCCCCTGTTCTGCAAGCAACCAGCAAAAAAAATACAGACGTTTAAAAATTATTCACAACCCCCCACCATCAGTCTGCGTGTGGCATGGTTTGATGAACCAACTGGCAACTTCACTTAACCAATCCCAATCCCTATAGGTGGCAGATACTGGTGTTTCACTGTACAGACCATAATTTTGTCAGTCATTGCAAAATTTCAGTAGGTCAAATTTGTTACACACATTACCAACTACTTTAAAACCACACAAATATATTGCGCTTCTTATCATGAGAAAGGAAGACAAGGGGACAGGAAATCCAGATTTAATTAAAGTCATTCAAAATGACTTCTACCTTGTGAATCTAGAGTTGGGAGAAATGGCAGAAAGAAATAGCACGAGTTCCTATTCCTGGTAGCCAAAAGTCACTGCATGTATATGGGCCAGAGTGGAAATAACTTGGGTCTGCATTGTTGAAAAATCTTAGTACTCATCTTTTGCAGTGGCAAAAGTGACTTGTGTTGGACACTTCTGTCCTCATCAAACCACCATTTGCAAAATGTGTGAGAATAAGGAACAAACTGACAAAACAATGAGATGCAATAATGAATGTGGATCATTTCTGCGTAGCACAAACTGGTAAATGGACAGCTGACCTGCACCCGAACATTCAATTTTTTTCATTGCTTCCAGGTAGTTTTTTCCAAGCCAATCTTCATAAGTTATTTTCTCTCCTGTCGAGATGATTTTCACAGTAGAATCTTTAAAGAGCAGATCATTTCCACCATAGGCTGTTGAGTTGAACATCTGGAAGCCATTGGGATTACTGTCAGCTCCAAAGAATATCTGGAAGACAAGGTTTGGGATTAGCTAGCATCTCAAAGTCACAAATAAGAATTACCACCTATTAAAACACCATTATTTAATTACGCTAATTAAGTAGATTAGTAGCTAATATCAAGGTCATTTCATTTTTCTTTGGAACAATGGCATCTCATGTCAGTGGAATAGGTATTTATTTCTAAACCACCTGCATTAAAAATTTAGCACACCTATTTCAATTTCAGATGTGTAAGAGCTAAGCAGAAAATGCTGATACAAAGGAGCTCCCCGACATTGGAAGTTGCTTTGAAATATGGAATTGATTTACATTTTTGTGCTTCTGATGATAAGCCTGTTTGCAACAGTATGCCCAGAGGTTGCTGAACAACCCCTATAGTCCTGAGCAAATTTGCCTGTGGAGTCCCTAGAATAATTGTAATCAAAAGATTTGATTTTACTTCTAATAAGATGGCACTGTTATAGCACCAGCAACCTGGGTTTGAATCTGGTGCTATCTATAAGGAGTTTGTACATTCTCCATGTCTTCATGGGTTTCTACCAGATGCTCCTGTTTCCTCCCATCCTTCAAAAACGTACTGGGGTTGTAAGTCAATTGGGTACAATTGCGCGCCCTATGTCTAAATTTAACATTTAAATAAATGTTATAATTTTCATATTGATGCAAATCACCAATTCCCTCTGGTCTTTCATACATTCAGCTTGCCTTTTAAATGACTGTACAATTTCTTAGCTTCTCCTCATTTTACCCCTAATTTCATTTTTATTCTGGAAGATATTAGGTATAATATCTGAAATAATATTGCAAAGCATAAAATGTCAAAATCAGTTTAGGTTGTATTTGGGAGCAACAAATCCCAGATATAAATGTTAATAAAATTTAGAAATTCTGAAACAGTTATACAATTCTTGTCAAGAATACCTTGGGGGTGGAACACTTCCAACATTCGTAATGGAGATGACTCAGATTTATACAGCACAGAACCATTCCCTTTAGCCCAGCCAGAGGGCAGACTATCAGGCATCCTTTCTGCCCTCAGAATATTTTTATTCTCTCCAAGTTCTTTTTGATTCCTCCCAAAATTCTACCACGAGTTAATGATAGAATTAACCCTGAGAACTCACAGGTAGATGATGACAAATGTAAATGTTGTTATAAGGTAGCACTGTAGTCTCTGAGACATTGGTTGAAATTAAATATTGGCAGTGATATTGAAGCTTACAAAAAGACCAAGTAATTTCATGTCAAATAATATCAGCAACAAACATTGAGATAGATACAAGTTGCTATGGTGGATATCGTGTTGATAATGTATAGAATGTGCATAAAGCTAAGGTCTTGTTTGAAGTAATCAGATTCTCATCATAACAATAGCCCAGAGGTGTATCATGAGTTTGAGCCAGAGAAGTGTCAGGGCTGAAACCAACCTACTATTGAGCCTCAGTCAGTTGAACATGCAATGTGACACCAGAGAGGTAGATAAAGAATTAGACAAGTGCTGGTACAGTCTATGGTTAATACAATTTGAGTGAAAGATGTCTTCTCTTCAATAGTGAAGAGAGAAGAAAGCAGCAATTCCTCGAGGTGCTTTAGCTCTATTTAGAAGGGCAGAATCAAGAAGAATAACTGGAGGATGTTGGAGTCAAGTTCTGCAGAACAGGAGAAAGGATACTGCAGATATCATGTGAAAGATCATGAGTGATGGGCGAAGAACAGAAGCGAGAAGATGGTGCTAAGGAGGAAGAAGATATGCTGATGACAAACTCACTACACAGGAGGAAAGACTGATGTGTGCAGACGCGGGACGATCAATATGTAGGCAATGGCATATTTAGAAGAAATTAAGTAAAAGTATTTGCTGCTTGGAAGAAAAAAAGATGTGTGGTCATCAATTGAATAGGAACGTAATTGAGGGCCAAGGAGGAAGAGATGTTGGGAGCTCATTGATACAGAAAGTAGTGAAAGATAGAATTTTCAGAGTGGAATGGTTGGCATAGCAGTTAGCACAACGCTGTTGCAACATCTGTGACCAGGGTTTGAATCCAGCACTGTCTGTAAGGAGTTTGTACTTTCTCCGTGTGTCTGCGTGGGTTTCCTCCGGGTGCTCCTCCCCCCCCCCCCTCTACAATACGTGACAAGCCAATTTTCCCCACGAGCAATTACCTTGCGTTCCCCCCCTCCCCCCCCGTGCATTTTGAACAGTGGGAGGAAACAGAGGCCCCTGGGGAAATCCCACACAGACACGGGGAGAACGTACAAAACTCCTTACTTACAGCGCCGGACTTGGTCCCGATCGCTGGCACTGAAACATTGCACTAACTGTCACACCAACAGTGCCGCCCCCACCTTTCAAAATGTACTGGGTTGTAGATCAATAGGGTGGCATGGACAAAAGGGCCTGTTATTGTCTTGTTAAATTTAAAATGAAAGATAAATTTCAGATGAAAGTTAACTCCACAAACAAAAACTGCTAATGTTAATTCTGTTTTTCTTTCCATAGAAGGTGCCTGACCTGTTGTGCTTTGATTTTGAGTAAATAAAACTTTAAATTGTGCAGTTCTCGAGCACAGGGACCCAGAATGGAAGGCTTAAAGAGATGCAGATCCTGAGAGAGCAGTCAAAAGTCATTTGATTCAGTCCATGACTTTTAAGTTTTATCTTTCCATGTTTGCAAATCCTGTTAATGCCCAGAGATTGCTTACTTGTCCTTTGTCAAGTAACCCAAAGACAACAGAGGTGGGTGTGGAAGGATGGACCATCACTGCATGAGATGGGACCTTAGCCAAGTTGCAGTCCTTCCACTGATGCACTTCTGCCCGAGCTCCATTCATGCACAGCAGTTGGTAGTCACTGGATGTTAGATTTACTGCCCAAGCATCCTGGTTATTTCCTAATGCAGAAATTCACATTCATAAATCAAAGTCTGAATATCAGCAAGCACAATTTTGAAAAAGGAAATCATTGCTGCAGGTCAGTTGTTGTAAATAAATGAATTGAATGGGATTACAGATTTAATTGATCAGATATAAAAGCATTGTAATAAAAATTAAGACAATTATATTACAGTAGATATAACCACAGCTGGAACTTTTATTGAATTGAAGCAAAAAGATTTAATATTATTGGCTTGAGATTATCCAGATATTTGATGTGCCTCAGAGATACCTGCAAGAAAGAATACAGAGAATGAGAGATGATGTTTAATGTAGTGAAATCTACAGTGCATTTTGGAAAAAGTAATATCTAAAAGAATAATGAAAATAGCTAGGTGTACATAACTGTGTATATGTTGGGAGTTTTAGAATTTGTATTTTCCTGCCAGAAAAAGTAATGAAAACAAAATCTATAATTGCTTTTTCAAGGAAAAAGATTAATTGGAAAAATCCAATTTCAAAGAGGGAATTTGGTAACGTTTTGGATGGAGGGACAAAGTAAAATGCATTTGCTGAATTACCGAAGACCTGTGGATCAAATGGCATAACTGCATAGTAAGGAATTCGAAGAAACTAAGTGACAGCATTTTGTTTTGCAGACAAGGATCATGTTGAAACTGATGTAGCAAACAGCTTTTTGGGTGATAATTGTGCACGTCAGACACCTGAATTACACGGCTTCAGTGATTGAATATGTTAACAGTAGAGAAAACTTGCAGCTAATTGTAATGAAGTGATGTATTGGACTTCAGTAAGATGGTGATGTGGAGTAAACTGGATATCAGCTTCAATTGTCCATCCATGTGCAATGAATGTGGAGATCCAGATATAATGTTCAAGTTGCCATCCATAATCTTCATTACACCAGTATCAATAGATTCTGTGCAAGAGCATGAATTTGGAGTACTTACCAATATGCATTTCAGAAAAGAGTACGTTACAGGTCAACTCTACATGAATTTTAAGTGCTTGGTTCAGCCATATTTATTTCCAAACAATTCATCCAGCTTTGAATATTTAATTTCTAAAGTGTGAATCTTAATCTTTCAGTATTATTATTGCAAAATCTTTTTTTTTTTTAAACTATTCTTTCCATTGTCTTTGTTCTCTTAATGTCATCTTTCTCCAAACCCTTTGCTTCCTGTCAATTATTCCAAGTTTGTGGCTTAGTGAGGCTTTTTTTTCAATTTCATCTGATGCTGCTTTCCTTAGTCACAAAGGCTATAGGGGAGTGTGATCAATAATAATCTAAGTGTTATTCAAAAGGCCACAGAAAGCCAGTGTATTGCTGTAAACACATTTCCTTTACAAAAATCCTGATTATACACTGCTAAGGTTATTGAAAGACAAGTTCTAAAAAGGGTGTGTTTGATAAAAGGTTATGAGCGTTCAGAAGCGATAACTAACAATGACAAATTTAATGGGTATTGATAGGCAATTTGGCAGGAATCGATTGAACCCTGTATTTGAATCAGTTGGATTGATCGAAACTTCCTCTGACCTGGATACTGAGAAAATAGATTGACAATGGAGAGAAAAACTAGAAATGAGAAATGCAATTAAAAGAAAATTATTAATTAAGATTCCTTGGCAAATCATAGAAACTGAAGAAGCAGACTTACCATCAGTGTTATCAATAGCTGTTGTATGTTTGACAAATGCCACATCCCCCACTTCTACAAGGCACCTAATGATTTAATAAAATACATAACATACAAATTAGGAGCAGGAATGAGCCAGGTGAGCCTTCGTCTTCTTTGCCCTTTAATAAAAATTATGGTTGATCCTATTGCTTCAATGTCCCTACTTCTGTAACATTTTCTTGATGCACTGGCCTTCTACCCTTTTATGAATCATACACTAGGACACCCAAATTTACTAAGCAGAATGTTTGTAGAGAATGGAATTCAAAAGTTGGTTATACTTTCTGCCTTAAACTGTATAGAGATTCTGCTTCCACTGCCATTGAAGATAGTTCCAAATACTTAAAGCCCTCATTTCAAATCCATGCAGTGAAGACCCCTCAGGATCATGTACTAACTGATCATATCACCTCGTTCTTGTAAATTCCACTAGATACAAGTCCACCTTGGTCTATCCTATCCTCATAAAACAACCTTTTTGTTGCAACCATTGGCCTAGTAGACCTCTGAATGACTACTGATGCTTCTTATATGGTTCCCAAAACAAGGGGATCCTAATTGCACACTGTGACGGTTATTGACAAGATGGGTTCCTTTTTTTAAAAAAAAAAGCTTGCTATGATCCACGATATGTTTGATAAAAGATTGTGTGAAGTTCAAAAAAGATGACCAACAGTTACAAATTAAATTGGTATTGACAGTTTGACAGGGATCAATTGAACCCTGTATTCAGTTCACCCAAATCCCTTCATCTCACAGACCTGCAATCTCACATTTTCCTACATAATATTTCACACCTGCCAGACCTTTTCCTTAAACAATCTTTATCTTTTTGTAGCCTTGTGTGCTCTTCACAATTTACATTCCTCTCAATCTTTAAGTCACCAGCACATAATAAATAATACCTTCAGTTCCTTCAACCAAGAGAATTATACAAATTGTTAGAAGTATAGACCCCAGCTGAGGTTCATGCCACTCGTTGTATCTTCCAAACAAAAAAACGATGCCTACTTTCTGTTTAAAATAATTTCTTTTATAAGAAATTCTAACATTTTCCTCATGACAGACGAATTGGCTATTGCTTCTGCTTCCTGTCTTCCTCTGTTTTAGAAATAGAGTTATATTTGCTATTTTCCCAATCTACTGAAACATTTCCTGAATCTAGGACATTTTAGAATGTTAACACTTAAGGTCTCAGTCATCTTCCTCCCCCTTTCAAATCCTGAGCACTGGTCAGTCTGCAGTTCCAACAATTTTCAGAGCACCAAAGAAGGTTAATTGGGTGTAAATTTGGCAGCATGGATGAATGTCTAAATATATTTTTTATTTTATTTTAAATGTAAAAATCCTATCCATCCAATTCCACCACACATTTCCTGAAACCTATTGTCTCATATGAAATTTGCTATAATTACATTTTTGTTGTTACTATAAAACCCCTTTCTAAAATACCTCCAGCCATGAAAGTGCTTGACAATGAATTTGCAATTTTTAATCTATCACTAGGTTTTTTTTGCCTTGAGAAATTTTTTTTGCCTCATTTCAAATTCCCATCCTAATTGCAGTGATGGTTTTCCCCATATTTTGAGTTCTGTGCACTGCTGCCTACACTTAGGAGGTTCCTGCCATTAACTCTCTCTGGTTTTCTATTTCTAGGTACTGTACACGAGTAGCCCAGATTGAAGTAGTTTATCTTGTTAATTCCTAGCTGGATGGCTTTAAAATTTATCAATACAATTCACCTCACTATTCCACAACCACCCATTTTTATTTGCTTTGATTTCAAAATCGGTTTCAATGCTGGAGCCCCATTTGAAAATCTGTGATGCTTCCTGTTCGGATGCAGTTGCAAGAAGTGGCATACGAGTGGATGTTCTTTCAAATTACCATCCATCCTGTACAAAAACTAAGCACATTATAGTCTCTAAGATTACCTGAATGCTCCAGTATAGCCACTGTATTGTTCCTCAGAAGTGAAAGCACACTTCGACTGCCCCTCATCATGCCCGATGCATAATTCACAAAGGTTTAGTGGATAACCCTGTTGATTTGCTCCTGGCACACAGCTCTCAGCAAAAAACTCACTAACCGCTGTACAGGAGAGAGAATGAAATTGTTAATCATCCTTAAATGAACAGGCATGGTAGGCAGAATATTTTTGTTCTCTCGGTGCCATCTTGGATTCTGTGATTGTTATTGGCCAGGATGCTTGATGCTATTGGTTTCAGTCGGGAATGCAGTTTAAGTTCACCATGCAAGGATCAATTTTAAATGACAATTTCCATTTACACCTGCATTTAATTCACACTCAGGCTTATATTAAATCCACGCAACAATTTAATCCACTTTCTATACTTTTGAGATTGGCCCAAAACCCTAGGATCGCCTGCAAAACTTGTTGCAAATTATTTCTATCCTCCATGTCCTATCCTCACTAGTGACTGGGTCACTTTAACTTAGTTGTCTATTTGCTAAACTAATTTTCACCCTGACTGATTCATAACCTCCTCCCTCTGAGACCAATCATTTACTTGACAAACATACAAAATCTGAACCTATTCCTGGAATTTTAGTTATCTGCCACTGTTTGCTCAAAGATCTGTTAAACCCTCTTGTAAGAGATGCTGATTTCCTCTTGCCACATTTTTGAGATTAAAACAGAATTGCAGGAGATGCTGAGCAAACCAGGAAACATCTCTGGAGAGAGAAATGTTTTTGCAGAATGCGAAAAGTGAGAAAACTAGTTTTAAGTAGCAAAACATGACTGGCCAGTTGGAGAACTGGAGTAAACAGAACAAGAGGAGTAACTGTAGTTAAATGGAGACCAAGATTGTTCGTGTGACACATTGGTGCCATTCAGGCACTGTAAACAAAGTAAATAGGAGTCTCAAAAGGGGGGGAAATTTCTGCAACTCTAAGATATAGAACACAGGAATGCAGGAAATAGGCAGATCAGGCAGCATTTAGGGTTGGTGAAGAGAGAGAAACTGAATTACTGTTAAGGTGGATGACCTTTCATCAGAACTGGCCAGCTCTGACACAAGCAAAGGAGACTGATTATCCACATTAACTGAATTCAATATCGAGTCCCAAGGTGTGCATGGTGCCCAGAAGGGAGATAGAGTTCTGTTGTCCTGATTTCTCATTTGACAAATCAGGGATCCAGTGTCCACATCTTTTGTTGCAGATTTCCATTATTGCTATCCACACATGTTTGCAATTACCCGAGTAATCTTTTAAAAATACTTTTTCAGGTCTCTCTGGTTTGTATTCATTTCCAAATTATTGTAGCCACCATTCAAGACAGATTATTTGAAGTGAACAAATTAAACCAGAATTATTTTGGGGGTACTGAAAGGCAAATGCATTTACAACTCAAGAAATAGTTCTCACCTTTAGCAATCTCGCAATTGTCAGGCTTGATTTCACCTCTCTCAACAAGTGTACCAATGGGGATGTTCCAGCCAGCTGTTCTGTTCAGCCCAGTGTGACAAGATTTCTTTCCTTTCAGCTGATTGATGGTGAAAGCATTATGGCTCGACTTCTTTACCACAGCCACGGCATAATATGATGCTCCATCATTATCATCTAATGCATAAAGTTAATATATCATTATTATACATTATGAAAGTGGGGATGAAGTAGGTCTGATCTCCCAACCCAAGAAAGATATAATTGTGACATCTCAAGAATCATATCCTCTGAACCATCAGTGCCCTCTATCAAAGGCAAGATCAAGTGAAATGGGCTAACAAGCAAGAGATTAGGAGGAGAGGTAATCCTATTCAAACAAAAACTTCTAACAAGACAGATGGTAGCCACAAAGCTGACATTTTCCCTTTACTAGAGTTTCTAGAACAGGAAGGAAGTCTCAAAATAAGGGGTTGGCCATTAAAGCAAGGTTAAGAAGAAATTTATTCAGGCACAAAGTTTGAATCTTTGAAATTCTCTTCCTGAGAAGTGTGCAGTGGCTCCATTACTGAGTACATTCAAGTCAGCGATCCCCAGATTTTTTTTTTTTTTTTAAAGATGTTACAAGTATTAAGAGATACAAAATTAGTGCATAAAAATGGTGCTGAGATAAAAGATCAGACATGATCTTCATGACAGAGGCCAATTCATCTACTCCTGCTTCTGTTCACCTGTTGTGGCGACAAAGCAGATGATAATAGTGGATAAGCTGCTGAGCTACTTCAGTTTCATTAAGAAACTGTATCAAAATCGCAATCAAATGGAGGGAACAGGGATAATTAAGCATTCGGAGTTGTTTTTTTCTACAGTAGTGTTGTGTTAACATTTTGATAACTTGGTGTGGTGCTAGCTTAGCACAACTTATAAATAAAATTGAAAGGTTCCACAGGACATTCCTTTATAAGATTCCTCTATTTGGCTTGAAATGGAGGGTCACAATTCCCACAAAAATGCTAATGCACACTAACCTTAATTCTCCTCTCGATGCACTAAATCCAGTTGCTTACTGGAATCACACAATTTATGAATGATATTGCATTTTTTAACTTGGGCCTTAATTCCACTTACTTGACTTTGAACTGCCATTGCTGGCTTACAAAGGAAACACCCGTTTCACACACATTTCCAAGTAAAAGAAAGTCATTTATGGCACAAAAAAAAACAGAACTGTGATACATTTCTGTGGAAACCCAGAATTTATTTTTAGTGTGTGAAAATAGACAGACCATCTTCTACCACTTTCTGCCCCTTCTCATTGGATACTCCAATTCAATTTTCCAACTCTGATGCAACGTGCCTTCACTTAATGTTCAAATCCTCCTCTCTGATTCTTAACAGTTTGACTTTGAACTTGCCAAATCACTAATTGCAGTCTGTCACCCTGTAGCTTGAACTGGGAAACCTTACTATGAGATAGCATTCTCAACAACAGTTAACAGTGCTGGCAGAAAGCCACTGATTGTAAACAAAATAATCTAAATCAGCAAACCGATATGGTAAATGAATATTATCTGTACACCAATTTAGCCCAGGTCAATAACTGTCCTACCTGTGAGATAAAGGGTGGCCTGCAAACTGCTCAGCACTTCAAAAAGTACTTTTATGCAGCGTGTACCCATTCAACCCCTGTATGATTGCATACAAAAAGGAAGCAGCATCAATGTTGTAACAATTGGAAAATGAAGGAGCCTATGCTAATGCAGATGGTTTTTGTTTACTCTAAAAGGAATCCCTTTTAATCTATATTTTAACAGAAGTGTAATTCGTTACCTTTTCACTTTAACTAAAATCCAATGTATCAAATTTTCTATTCTGCCACTAGATAAAAATAAACTACATATTAATGATCACACACAAAACTGCCTAATGAATGATATTGAAATTCTAATTACATGCAGATCAAATGTTGACTGTTTGATAATGGAAATCAATTACTTAAAGAATACCTAAATATTTATATTGTACAAAAATACACTGTTTATCCAAAAGAAACCAGATAGAGAATTGGATTCTTTATCAAGTTTTTCTGTTGAATGATGACAGGATAAGAGGAAGATTGCTTCAGTGCTCTTTGTTTCTTCTGGGAATTACTCATTACCAGAAGAAACAAAGGTTGCATCAGAGTTCCAGAAGAATGATGGCAAAAATTAAACAAGATGCAGTTGTTTACCGGAACCACACAAATGCTGAATTATTATATTCTATTTCTTACGTGTGTAACTTTCCCCTGCAGCAGGCACTAATCCATATAGCTTTCCAGCTGTGTAAATCTGTCCTGCATCCAAGGTTACTGCATCAATTTCTTTATTCTGAAATGAAACAATAAACAGAAATTAGTATTTAAAATCAAAACATGATATTGATTAAAATTAAATTTTATTTGAAAATTAAAGCAAATGAAGACAATGCCGGTTTGCTGGGTATGAGAAAATTGCTCATGTATTTTTCCATACATTATACAAGAAAAAGAATGAGAAGGTGGTTGAATAACAACAGCTTGAGGGATAGTCCTCAATGAGAAAACAAAATATTTCATTAATGATAGAACTATCAACTTAATCCAAGAGGTTCTTCATGCACCTGTTTCTGTGATTCTTTTACACTCTTGCCATTCAGAGTTTAGTGTGTAGAGATGTTGGAGTCGCAGTGTGTAGTTGCAGAAGTTGGAAACCCATTGAAGGCCACTGAACTCAACACCAAGTCTGACACTCATTCCAGATTATTCGGAACGGAAAAGCCAAATGAGCTTTGCACCAGTCATTGATGCAGTACATTCACTCAACAGCTTGATTGAATTATTAAATTGTTAAAGATATTTTCTTATTTTTCTTTATATTTACCTTTTTTATTTTAGTTTTCCAATATACTTCTAATATTATTATTTTATGATTTCTTTTTCCATTTTTTACTCATTTAAATCTATTTAAATTTCAATTCAGAAACATTTACAAACAGTGAAATGCCTTTGAGAATAGTGAGCTATCAATGAAACTGATGCAGAAGGTCTCTGGTTTACAACCCAAGTCCATTCAGATTGGTGGAATCTGTGGCAAAAAATACAAATGCTGGATTTCCCTCCATCAACACTCATCTGCCAAGCTGAATATCCTCTCATTTCCTACAAAGACATAGTCCAGTTATGCCTACATTTTCAATGGCTACGTGGAACAGACCTTTTTCCAAACATACTCTGGTATCAACCCACAAATCATCCTCTGTAAGATTAACAACTGTATTTGGGTGACTTCTTGCACCTGTGCAGAATTCATCAGTTTTATGAACTTCACTACTAATCTTGGTTCTCACCCAAAATATCAATTTTTTTTCTCCCCTTGATGCTACTTGATCCACTGAGATCCTCCAGCAGGTTATGGGGGTTTTGGTCCATACAGCCTGCTCTTTCCCCATGGAAGAAGTGTGGAGTGGAGGCCTTCAGTACAATGGTCCTGTGATGCACAATTTCACCCAATTGACCTACACCCTGGTATATCTTGAATGGTGGGAGGAAACAGAGCTTGGGGAAACCCCATGCAGACACAGGGAGAACGTACACTCTCCTTACAGACCCAGCCCCAATCGCTGGCGCTGTAAAGGCATTGAACAAACCCTACCTGAGTGAAAAGGGATGAGGGACAGGAGCAAGGAAGTCAGGGTGAAGATCAGCATGAAGGATCAGAAGATTGGGTTTTGGAAGCAGGGTGGCAATATCAGGGAGACAGGACCAGTGATGATATCAGTGGATGACAGCAATATTCAGAGATTAGTAAGTATTAAAAGGGAGGAGAGATTTGCAGGACAGGAATGGGATGATATGATGGAGGAAGAAGTGATGACATCAGGCAATGGATAATAGGAAAATCAGGTCAGTGAGATTGGCAAGGATGGGATTGGGGTATGGATCAGAAAGGTTAGATCAAGAGTGAGAACATTTAGAGTTAGGTAAACAGATCTTATTTGAGAAATCCTGAGACGTATGTATTGGTTGCAGAGATCAAAGAATAGGGCAAAGTAAGAAGGCAGCATGTGACAAAGAGATCCAAGAGTGAAGATATCTGACTGGAAGAAAGATGTGGAAGTGAAGAGGGCAAGGGATGAGTGCAAAATGGGAAGATAAAAAGCTAGAATATTTGAGAGATTAGGGCTAGAAAAATTAGGCGATGGAGGTAGAGGTAACTAGCCATTTTTACACTGAAAAGTCATGTTATTGCAGTATACACAACCCTTCTCTGGAAACCGGCTTGCTTGTTCGCACAGAAGACATGTTGGTGTGTCCTTTTACCATATAAGATGGCATCCCGAAGCAAAAAAGACAATGCACAGCAATGCTCCACCTCCACCTCTGACACAAGCTATCTTGGCAAATTAAAGTTGGGCAAGTTCAGACCCTCAATCTGCCTTTGATGCATTCACACAGCTAGGTGAAGCATTCAAAAGGTGGATAATACCCAGCTTGAATCCTCCATGTAAAAGGGGTATGTGAGAAGATCACAGAGTGGAGGAAGTTCAAGGACAAGAGAAGGAACAATTATGAATTTAATAGGGAGAAGGAGAATTGTGCAATTGGACTCCTCAAACTCCCATAAGCAGTCCATGTATAACACTATTTGCCAATCTTTCTTGGCCCTGGGACCTTAACATTGTTATTCTATTACTTACAAACATTATCCTACATTATCTTGAAACTGAGAATTTTTTCCTGTATTCTCCATCCCTCCCTATCGTCTCTGAAATTTAAAATTTGCATTCTCACTTTCCCCATTCTGAAAAAGGATCTTCAAACTAATTCTGTTTCTCTTTCTATTGTTGCATTCCAATACCTGCACCATGCCCTGAAACCAATAACAATATTCATACGTCATGAAAATATAAATGTCAGTATTTAGGATATTTGTCTCCATGACTTTCAAACCCCATTTTATATTCCCAGATTTTTTTTTACATAAATCGTACACTAAATTAATGAATTTCATTGTTTGAGGTATTTTTAAACCTTTATGCTCTTTTGGCAAATGCGAATAAATCTCCAAAATGTTCTCGCTCAGGATATAGATCCCAGATGGATATTCATGAAATGTTTGGTATTGCAAAATCCAATAAAAGCATGCAAATGATCTAGTAGTTTTGACGTCTTACAGGAAAAGTACACAAATGGACTCATCCACGTTGTGGTCATTGTGCAAATATAAATCCTACCTTAATTTTTCTCATGCAGTCATTGGGATTGTCACCCGACACACACTGAATTGCTGGAGTCAGATTTTTACTTTGGAATGCTTCAGCCATAGCTGCACATTTCAGTGTTTCGTCTCTAGACTGAGTGCACCAGCGCAGATTCTCTGGGATGCCTGAGTTAAGAAAGCAACACACACTTATTGCCTGAGAAACACAAAAACTACAGATGCTAAAATCTCGAGGGACTCAGCAGCATTTGTGAGGAGAAATGGACACAGCAGTGCTTAGTAGGCTCCTGGTCCAGGGATAGATAGATGTTGTCGTCTGGCATCTGCAATATAGGGGTCAGTCTGCCAAAACACATTAGCACCTCTTTGCAGGTTTAATGATAAACTTAAGTCTCAAAAAAAAAGAAACCTGACAGAATATATTGATTGACCCATTTCTCTCCACGCTTGCTGCCTGACTCGTTGAGACCATCCAGCTTTTCCGTGTGTGCTCAATCTTGTTACCTGTCTGTCACAGACAGCTCTCCTGCCACAATTTGGTTTAAATAAGATAAAAAGTTTCTATTTTATCTAAGATTACTAATGACTTAAGCAGCGAAACTGCTTAAGCAGTTTAACAATTTAGCTAGAAGGATTTTTACATCAACCTCATAAATTATACAAAGAATCTTATTTTTTTCACATCATTCAACGGGTCCTTTGGTCTAACTTGTCCACGTCAACCATGTTCTATACCCGATCTGGTCCCATTTGCCTGCTCTTTGCACATGATCACCACCCAACTATGTGAAAAAGTTGGGCCTCAGGACCTTTTTAAATCTTTCCTCTTTCGCCTTAAATTTATGCCATCTCATTTTAGATTCTCCTTCCCTGAGGGGGAAAAAAAGTGTGTACATCCACCTCATAAATACTGTACTGTAACTTTCATATTTTAATAAACTGCTACAAGGTTAACCCTCAGCTTTCCATGCCCCACAGAGAAAAGTCCCAGCCTAAACTGCTTAGCCTTCTATTTCAATCTGCCAGTCCCAGAAACATTCTTGGTCTAATATTGCTGCAATATCCTGAATAACAGTCAAAGAACAGGATCATAGACCGACCATGATGCCAAATTAAATTAACCCCATCAACCTGTACATAATCTATATTCCTCCACTCCCTGCATGTTGATTATACCTATATAAATGGACCTTGAACATCACCAAAATATCTGCTTCCACAACACCCTGGCAGCATGTTCCATGCTCCTCCTACTTCTGTAAACAAAAAACTTGCCTCACACATCTCTTAAACTTTCCCTCTCTCACCTTAAAACTATGCTCCCAGTATTCTGCAACCCACTTAGCCTAGAGCCCATTTACATCAGCTAATGAACCTGTAATATGCGAGGAAACCAGAGCACCCAGGAGAAACACAAGTAGTTTGAGCAAGAATGTATAGGAAGGCCGTTTGAATCCTCCTCCCACTTTGAGTGGGACCCACCACCCCCCCCACCCCTTCCAGTGGCAGGGCGAAGCCAAAGCCAAGTGCAGAATTGAAGAACTGCAACCCAATGGCATGAATGTTCATTTCCCCAGTTTCAGGCAATTGACGCTCCCTCTGTCCTTTTCTCTTGTTCTGATCTATCCACTTCTGTCCAGCTTAAGCCCTCCCCCAGTTTCTTCTCCATCAACCCATCATTCGCACTCCTCCCACTTGGTCCCCTCTTACCCTTTCTCTGCTACATCTATCTGCCCATCGTCCCTTCCTAATTTTGCTCCTTTCTTTTTAGATTCCATAACATACAGCTCTTGGAAATCTCCACTTTTTCACCTCTCAGCTTCTTCACCATCACCAATTTCCCCACCTTTTGCTATCTGCCAATCAACTTCTTGATATACTGGCTTTGGAGACGGTCCAGAAGAGGTTTACTTGGTTGATCCCTGGGATGAAGGGGTTGACTTATGATGAAAGATTAAATCGTCTAGGATTGTATTCGCTCGAGTTCAGAAGAATGAGAGGAAATCTTATAGAAACATATAGGATTATGAAGGGTATGGATAGGATAGATGTAGGAAGGATTTTTGAGCTGGCCGGGGAAACTAAAACGAGAGGACACAGTCTCAAGATTCAGGGGAGTAGATTTAGGACAGAGATGAGGAAAAATAGTTTTTCCCAGAGAGTAGTGAATGTTTGGAATTCTCTAACCAGGGAAGTGGTTGAGGCTGCTTCATTAAACATATTTAAAATTCGGTTAGATAAATTTTTACATGATAGAGGAATTAGGGGATATGGGGAGAAGGCAGGTAGGTGAAGTTAGGTCATAAATTAGATCAGCCATGATCGTATTGAATGGCGGAGCAGGCTCGATGGGCCATTTTTGGCCTACTCCTCTTCCTATTTCCTATGTTCCTATGATTGCTTGTCAGTCTTGCCCATCCCTCACCCCCATCTCTTTTATATTGTTGATGCGTCATCAATTACTCAAAGACTGAAGCGGAGAAACCAATAGGCTTTTATTCACAAAAGAACAAAGACACATCCATACTGCTTGACTGTCCTGCACTGAGAAGGGGGCTGTGGAGCAGTCACCTTTATACAGGAGCCAGTGGGAGAGGACAATGGGTATGCCCGACCAGACAAATACATAGAACAGTGGTTTACCACAATTGCCTACCTTCCCTGTACTTTTTCAATCTAGAAGGGGTCTCAACCTAAACATCAACTGTTAATTTCCATCCACAAATGCTGCTTGACTCACTGAGTTCCAGAAGCAAATCAGGGCAACACGGTTAGCGAAACGCTATTACAGTGCCTGTGACCCAGGTTTGTATCCGGCGCTGCCTATAAGCGCACACCAATGGGCTTAAAGATAGTTCCTTCCCCATCGCCATCAGGTTCCTGAAAGAACCCCTCAACAAGCTGCTCTTTCTTGGTAGTAACTGACCTGTCTTTTCATTGTAACCTTATACTTTGCAACAGTGTTCTCGCTCTTCTACTTTATATGGATGTATACATGTTAGAGTTAACCTGTTGAACTGCTCACAGAAGAACCCTTTTGATTCTACTTGGTATATTGGGGAAAATAACTTAAAAACTAAAAATGAACAACTCAAGATGGTGCACATTTTGGTATCCAATAACATGTAGCCGTATAACACATCTTTTAACAAATAAAAAAAAATATATAAATACAACTTTGCTAAAGCCTTCGGCACCCACGTACGTATACATTTTTAGAATATATAATGATTAGTGATCTCCACGCTCTTTTGTTTTAATTTGAGTCTAACTAGATCAGAATAATAATGCCCCATAGTGCCATTACATATTTTACACTTCAGCTTTCACTTGAATAAACTCTTTCAAGTGTGTTAATACTTTTCTTGAGTTGAAAGAAATCACTTACTATAGCAATCAAGTCCTTTCAAGAATTGCAGATACTCTGTCCCCAACCAGGCCTGATAAGTTTGGTTTTTGATGAGAGAGAATCCTTTGGTCGTATCCTTGAACAGCAAGTCTTTGCTATTATATGAAGCGGAATTAAAAATCTCAAATCCAGCAGAGGTCATGCCAAATTTTTTCTGTAAGAAAAATTTATTTTTAAAATTGAAGAATTTTAAGTAATTCTAATTATTTATTATGAAAAATTAATAATTACTTATTTTATTCATAATTAGATAATTCACAACCAACTCATAGAAGAGGCAACTGTCCATCAAATTCACACTAAATTGATGCATTACAATTCTATAGATCAGTCAGTTCATTTGGGGGGAAAAAAATAAAGATCTACAGATTTGAAAATCTGGAAAAAAAGGATTGTCAGCACGTCAGGGAATGATTGTGAGAGAAGAAACAAGATTAAAATTTCAAATCAATGATCCTGAGAAATGAAAATACAAGTTAGGTTAGAGATGAAATATCCAGTTGACACAATGTTTTCTTTGAGTTTTCTGATTAATCATTGAATGAAGGAAATTAAAGAAACAAAACAAAAAAAAACACATGCTGGAACTATGGGATGCAGAACAGAGCAATTGCTGGAAGTCTGAAATGCAAGAGAATGTTACAAATACCAAACAAGAAGGGGCAACATCTGTAAAGGGAGAAAAATTAGTTAATGCATAATCCTTATTGTGCTTTATTGGTGTAACAGGATTTGAGTCTTTTTGAAGTATGCAATTACCCTAAATACATTACAAGTAGTCCCCAACTTACAACCTATGCAGCTTACGCTCATCCATACGTATGACCGAAAAAATTTTTTTAAATATCATCAGCGTGTGCGTACTATAGTGACCATCTCTCAGTTGCTGTTGCTATTCGGTGAGCTCGCCAAAGAAGATGGCAAGGAAGAGAAAAAACCCATGCCCAGCTGACCCTCGATTTGAAATTGAAAATCAAGGTAGTCTGCGTGCGGGGTTTTTGGGAGCTCGGATGGGCAGGCGATCAGGTCCGGGGTGAGAGCCCGTGGTCAGGGTATCAGGAGCTCGGTTAGGCGGGTAGCTGGGGCCTGGGTGAGAGTCCACAGTCAGGGCGTTGGGAGCTCGGTTGGGCTCACAGTCAGGGTCTGGGTGAGAATCTACTTACATGGCATCAGGAGCTTAGATGGGTGGTCGGGAGCGTGGCCTGAGCCTGGGTGAGAGATTGAGATCCGAGTATCGGGATGTCTGGGGAGTGGGCAGCCAGGGCGTCAAGAGCTCTCTGGTGGTTGGGTGGCTTGGGCCTAGACAAGAGTTTGCAGTCAGGGTGTTGGGAGCTCAGATGAGTGGATGTTGGGAGTGTGGGGATATGTAATTACACTACTAGGTCACCAGGAGTCATCCCGGTGACCTTGTCTATAAAGCAGTCCAAAGCTACAGTCTAGCCTTCCAGGTTTGTCTTGCAGAAAGACAAGACCTCTTAGTGTACATATTAGTTTATTAAAGTTGTCTTAAACTCGCACTGCTGGTGTGGTTATTGTCAGTACAGGGAGCTCTGGTAGGCCTAGTCCAGGCAAGAGTCCAATGGTCAAGGCGTCAGGGTCTCTGGAGGGTGGGCGGCCTGAATCTCACACACTCTGCTAATTTCACTGCCCACAACACAGCCAACCAATTTACGACTCCTACATGCCAAGTAACATACTTCCGATTACATCCATTTTGAGATACAACTGGTTGGTCAGAACAGAACACGGTCATAAGTTGGGGACTATCTGTATGATTACTCTTGCCTTGTATAACTGAGTTAATTTAAGTTAAAAAAAAATCCAACAGCAATGACGACTGCTCAACAAATAACCTATAATCTTTTGAGGAAAACAAAATGAAGCATTGAGATTGAAACTATTTTTTCTGCAAAACTGTACTTTCATTTCACCTTACAATGGGTCCAGATTCTTCTGGAATAGTATTTCCCATCTTTACTTTAGAGAATCCTTTTCGTTGGATGCAAAATTCTTATGTGAAATAGAATACAATCAAGCAGAGGAAAATACATGTATTATAAATGAAACTGGGTCAAAACATCTGAGAAAAATTAAATGAAAAATCTTGGGTACAATACTAAAGTTTCACCATTGGGCGCTTATAATACTTCACAAGTTTTAACAAGGCAATGAAGATCAATGTAACAAGAAGAACAATACAGCAAGCAGGTTCTTATGGCAATCAAGTCCACAGAATGGTGGCAACTCATAATGGTTTTAAACCACCTCATTATTGATCTTGTATTTCACTATTACACAACACTGCCAATTTTCAATGAGCCTCCTGAAAGCAAATCCTCTGAAGAATAGTCAAACAGAAGAGCAGATGGACCCACAGTCCAATTCTTCTTATGGATTATCATTCTCACTAATATGACAGATCAGATTTATTGTCAGAGTATATACATGACATCACATACAACTCTGAGATTCCTCTTCCCTGGGGGCACAGCAGAATTACCACTAATTGGTAGAGCAAAAATTAACTGCACACAGCATGACCATGTAAACAATCAAAAGAACTGTAAACAGATAACAAATGCAAACAAACTGACTGCAATGCAGGGAGAACAAAGAAAATCAATAAAATGCACAAGAAAGAGTCCTTAAATTAATCCCTGATTGTAGTCATCATCTTTGCTGTCCAGATGTTCCAGTGCTTTGTGTAAGGCCAGTGAGACAGCATCCACAATAGGTGAACTGAAATGGATCTACATCAACACTCAGACAGGAGGTGATATGATTCATCACCAGCTTTTTAAAACACTTCGTCACTGTTGATGACATTGCTACTGGTCGATAGTTGTTAAGCCAGGTTACTGCACTCTTCTTGGGTACTGGTTTGATTGACGCCTGTTTGAAACAGGTGGGTACCATGCCCTGCTGGAGTGAGATATTGAAGATATCCGTGAATACCTCTGTAAGTTGATCAGCATAGATCTTTAGTACTCAGCTAGGAAGTCCATCTGGGGCAGGTGGTTTCCTTGGATTCACTCTCCTGAAAGGCAGAATGCACGTCATCCTCAGATATGGACAGGGTGGGTTCGTCAGGGGACGCGAGGGTGTAGAGGGGTGGTTCTTGACTGTTACCGTCATCAAATCAGGCATAGAAGGCCTTACTGGATTTGGGTTTGTAGCAGGTTATGGCGTTCAGACCCTGCCACAGCTGTCTGTTAGGAAATACTGACCCTTGTTGTTTCCATTTTCATCCAGAATCTCCACTTTGCCCGGGAGATAGTCTTCCACAGGTCATACCTGCTCCTGCTGTACTGATCATTCTAGATAATCAGCAAGAACAAATAGTTCTCTAGAAAAGCTACAGTGAATCAGATATTTCAGCAAGCTTGATCTTTACATCGTCTTACTATAGGTGTGATCTTTCAGTTCAAGGGCTAACACCTCTGTAAGCACAACTTATGCTCCCATCCAAGGTACAAATTGTAATTGTCAGATACATTGTATACAAAGACAATAAAGAAATCTATTCAAATGGACAACCTAGATCTATTTATTTATGTATTATTGTCACATATACTGATACACAATGAAACACTTCCTTTTATTTGCCATTGAAAGGCATGGCAACTCTGGTGCTATACTGCAAAAAAAAAATTCCTTCAGAGAGAGTGAGTAGATATAAGGATCACGCCATGTCCTCTAATGTATCTGCTTTCCACTCCCCCCAGAATGCATTGTAGCTGCTTAAATGGGCAAAGTGACAATGAAATAAAAGTTTCCAGAGAAAGGTACCAGATTCAAAATAATTGACAAACGAACCAGAGTATTGTGAGGAAAAGTCTTCACGTGATAACTCTTGTCATTTTTAGTCATGCAATTGTTGAAATGGAATTATTTTATATTTGAAATTGATGTCAAAGGAAATTTGTTAAGTGTCTAAAAAGTAGAACAATTAAAAAGATGTGGAGTACTCCATCTGGAATCTGCACAGGAGCCTTTGGTGAGCAATCCAGTTAGAGTACTCCACATCTTGGAAGGCTCCTGTGCAGATTCCAGATGGTCATCTCTCCATCCAAGACAGAAGAATAATTTGGCTAACAAAGGCATTTTTGGATACAAATGTTCTTTCTCTTCCCCCACCCCCCACAAAATATTCAGAAAAAATGTTTGGAATTCTGATAGTTTATTTTCATACAACAACCCAAGCCTAAATTTCTGAACTATAATGTGTACACTTCCGATAAACATTTTGTACTATCTTTGAAAGTGACCTGTAATTCAATGCAGTTTTTAAAAATTGTCTTGGTTGGCAAAATATCTTCATACCTGACCTGCATCCAGTAAATTGAAGATGGCTGTGCCATCAATACCCCTTCTTACTACAACTGCACGCGTGGGCACCCTGGCAAGGTGGCACTCCTTCCAGTTTGAAACTTCGGCACGACTTCCATCTCGACAGAGAAGTTGATAATCACCAGAATTAAGGTCCTTTGCCCATGGGGAAGCATTATTCCCTGAAAGACAATTTAATGACAGGCTTTGACCAAATGATAATGATGCGATGCTCCACTTAATTTACTTTCCACAAGTACTAGAGAATTACAGCAGAGAACAAAATAAATGAATGAGATCCTGTTCCAATTACTAAATCAGTAGTACAAGGAACCAAGATTTCAGTGCTTCCATTCACTATATTTTGGTGGTGATTTATTACATGCAGGTTTCAATTGTTGATAGTTCACAGAGAACAAAGGAAGCCAAACATTTTCATACTCTGACATCATGTAGGATAACAGCTACTGTACATGCTTCTGTATAGAATATCAATATTGCATTGTTTTCTGTGAGAGGAGACTGGAGATATCCAACAAGGTTCTGCTACTATTGATCTCCAGTGGGGGAGTGAGAACATCTTGTGCACTCGAAAAGACACTCTTCTTTCTGGAGGAGGGAATTGCTCAATTTACTACAGAGAATTCTCGATAGTGAGCAAGAAATAAATATTTCTGACCTGCCCAAATGTATGCAGTTTAATCCACCTTGTAGTTCACAATCCAAGCTAAACAACAATGTGCAACTCAATAGCTTACAATCTTTCAGACCAAATATTTGAATCTATTGTAAGCATATGCAAGTGGCTCAAGTTCAAGTGCTGTAACACTTTACTTGAGAGATTGTATCGATCAGAAATCTCTTGCAAGGTTCAAATACAAAAATAAAAGAAAAACAAAGAAGGGGTTAGACCAAGTTACATTCGAACAAAGACACAGCTGTCATGCAGTGCAATTACAAACAGACATTTTCCAGTACCAATGTTCCATGTCTCTCAGTCAGGCACAGTTCCAAGGCCTTTGCATATCATACTTTACAACCTTGTCTCAATATTCCTTTATTGTCATGCAATAATAAAAAAATGTTATATACACAAAATCCTCAGACCAAAAGTTGCCATTAGTATTGCCTGGCACCGCTTACAGTAAGAGTGGGAAACAAAAGAGTCCCTTCAAAGACACGGAGTGTCCGTGGGTTCTCCTTCAACACTCTTGCAGCCTCTGTAGCTGCACAGACACCTGTTCAATCCATTGGCAACCAGATCCAAACCTCCAATATGATCAGGAAGCCTTCAGTGTCCAGGGCCCTTTGGGAGACCTTCTTGCCTCAAGCATCCTTTTGAATCTCGGATCCAATAGCTGGTTCTCATAAGCCAGTCTCCAGCAGCCTTTGTGGGTGCTTTGGCCTCAAGACACCTGCAGCCAGTGGGAAATCCTCAGCTGTGGAGCCCCTCACTCTTCCACTGTTATGGTCACCTTCCTGCAGGGTCATTTCCTATGCTTCTCCTTCTTGACATGGTGTGTTCTCCCCATTTCTGGTGCCCTGTGCCAGTCCATGCCTCCTCCAAAGTCTGCAGCCCCTTGTGGCCATTGCCCAGACTCTGCAGTTGCCCGATTTTAATTAAAACTTGGTCAGCTCCTTTAAAAAGGCCATTAAAAGCCTGTATGGAGCCATCAACCTTAGAACCGGGTGGTTGGACCCCTCTCCCTGAATCTACATCAGTGGTAGCAATGCTGTCTGTCATTATATATTTTTTTTAAACTATCCAACACCAGAGCTGCAGGCTGTGCGAAGGTCAACCCTAAGCAAGCTGGAAGAATTCTATTCTTTCGAGCTCTTACAAACCAAGCGCAACTCGTACAAATTTTTAGAGATCCACAGGAAGCATCACGGAAAATAAACTGCAGGTAGCCACTTTAAGAATACCAACCAAAAATGAGCCCTAAAATGATTTACATGCTTGCATGTACAGAAATTTATTCCATCAATAACTGTGTGAAATAATTATACTGCTTCTGGAGCAAAACCAATGATGAGCGCCAAAAAAAACTTTTCGTCATACTTTGTTGCTTTCAATTTAACGATCATGTCAAAAGGTATCAAAGTGCACTTTGCTTCCCAAATTATGAACTTACAGACCAATGCATTGATCAGAGTCCATGGCTGGATCAGCCATGATCCTACTGAATAGTGCAGAAGGCTCAACAGGCTGGATGGCCTACTCCTGCTCCTATTTCTTTAGGTTCTTTAATGCAGACGCACACATGCACACTGAAGATCTGAAGGAATGTTAGAAGCAGGCCTGTAAATTGATAAAGCAACACATGATAGGATTTGACAGTAAAACAACAAGAAGAATAAAAGCAGACACAAGAGATTCTTGTGAAAAAGGAAACGGAGTGTTTTAAAATGATCAGTACAGACGTAGCTCGTTACTTAAAGAGAGAATATAGAAGAAACGGCTGACCTGTTGTTTGCCAAAAAAAAATTCAGTGGTGGAAGTGCTGAAGTCCATATTAAAAATGTAACAAAATTTCTTAAGTTTAATAGGATTGAGTAAAGCCAGCGTGGATTATTCAAAGAGAAACTGTGCTTGACTAATGAATATATTAAAATATATAAGTTAGACAAATTTGATTTGTTTTCCCTACAATATCAGAGCCTAAAAATGATCCAATAGAAGTAGGTTACATGATGACAAATAGATAGGTCAAAGTCCTCTTCCCAGCATGCAAATGTCAAGTATTACAGGTCAGGAATGTAAAGGGAGATGGGGAAATCTTAAAGGAGATTTACAAGTCTGTTTTTAAACAGAGATTTAGAAGCCTGGAATGCTTTGCCAGGAAAGTGATGGACGCAGATGCAAGAGCAATGTTTAAGAGACATTTTAGCAAGTCCATGAACCGATAGCAAAGATATAAACTATGTGGAGGCAGATGGGATTTGTTTAAATTATTAATCACAATCAACGTGGACATTGGACAACCAAAGGGCCTATTCCTTCGCTGTACTGTTTTATATTCTATCATGGGTTGCATCATATGAAGAGAGATTCCGATTTATGGTCAGGGAACATGCATATCATATACAACCCTGAGATTTTTTTTCCCTGCGGGAAAAGTAGAACCATCACTTACTGGTAATGCAAAACAAAAACTGTACACATTTAAACAAATAAAGAAATATGAACAGATAGATTAATGTGGAATCAAACTGACTGGAAAACAGAGATTTTTTTTTAAATCAAATAAAGTGCACAAGTAAGAGTCCTTAAATGAGTCCCTGATTGAGTTTGCCATTGAGGAGTCTGATGGTAGAGTGGCAGCAACTGTTCCTGAAGATGCGAGTCTTGTGGCAGCTTTACTCTTTCCTGATAGAAGCAGAGAGAACAGAGCATGAATCTTTGATGATCGCTGCTGCCTTCCAATGAGAGCATTCCCTGTCGATTCAGAAGATTCAGCCTGTGCTCTCCAAGGGGAGCCACGGACTGTAATCATAATATATTTGTTATGCTTTTTAGTGTAGTTCGTAGGAGAGAAGTATTAAAGAAACCAACTAAACTTTGCCCCATAAATGTCTCTACCTCAGGTGGTCATAGCCAAAAATATACAAATTAGAATAACTGGTTTAGAAGAATGAAAGAAGCCATTGACATTTACAAAATACTTGCATGGCTCAACAGGCTGGAAATAAGGAGAACATTTAGAACTACTGATCACAGTCTCAGAGTAAGAGATGGGTCATTCAGGACTAAGCTGAGGAGAATGGTCTTCACCTTGAGAGTAATCAATCTTTGAGAATCTCCACCTGGAGTGTTATGGAGGCTTAGCTATTGGGTTCATTCAAAACAGTGGCTGATAGATTTGAAGAATCCAAGGATCTAGGGATAACGTAGGACACCCATTCTCAACCTTATTTTGGCTATGGCTCGAACTCTGCTCAAAGATTATAGCCCAATTCCCTGTAAAGCAATCAAGTTTAGTTGGTTTCATCCATATTTCTCTCTTACCGACTCCATAAAAAAACATTAAAAATATTTGATGATTTCAGTGCGCGGCTTCCTTTAAATGTGCTTCAACCCCTGTGGGGGGAGGGGGGCATATGGTACCCGTTGAGTTGGCCTGTGTAGGGCATGAATGACAGAGCAGGTATGAACTGCAAAATAGCCGGTTCCTGATTTCACTTGTGTAAATGTTGTGGGCAATCTTTGCTGAATTAAATACAGAAGCCATGACATAATGGACTGAAACTGTAGATTCAGCAGTAATTAATGAACCTTAATTGAAAATAATAATAATAATCAACAATGCTGACACCAAATTTCCCATTGTTAACATACAGTGAGCAAATAAAGTGCTTGAAGCTACAGTCAGCATCTTTCTAAAATGCAAGTGAACATAAAATTCTCTCAAAGCAACAGCTAACATATCTATATCTCCTGCTTGATTAGGAAACGTAACCAACATATTGAAAGACACTCTTCTTCCATCAGAACAAAGCTCAAGAGTTTGAAAACACTCTTAAAGGGAGTCTCTTCCCCATCAGGTTTCTGAATGAACCCCACAACAATACTAGCTTGGTGCTCTTGCTCCTCATTGTAATTCTATATAAATTGTGCTCTTTACACAGCTGTAAGAGATAACCTGTTAGAATGCTCAAAGAAGAACCCTTTTCACTGTACTAAGTATAATAAACTTAAACTAAATTAAACCAAATGCTCAGTTTTCCCAGGTCTCTGGGCTTTGGTTCAGATCATTCTAGCCAGATAACCTCAGTCATGAGTGCTTATGTCAAAACAAGGCCACTATTGACCAGATTGAACTAAACCATTAAATAATGAATTTTGAACTACGTATTTCTTCACAGGTTCAATCCATAGAATACCATGCATCGACTCATCAATCAATTCTATTCGCAAATGTAATATATGACACAACTCCTTTAATGAAAACAAATCCCACATACTAACTAAAAAAAATGAAGTATAACAGCCTAGTTAGTGTAGCGGTCAGTGCAATGCGAAGTCAGCGTCTGTGTTGGAATACAGCACCGTCTGTAAGGAATTTGTACATTTTCCTGTGCCCGCACATTTCCTCCCACCCTCCAGAAATGTACAGGGTTTGTAGGTTAATTGTTGTACAGTAAAATCCCCATCATATAGAATTCAAGCAACCAGCAAAAAAATTGCAGAAAATAAATAGGTTAAAAATAATATGAAAGTTTAACTAGTGGCTAGTTCACCAATCACACCACATGCAATCTCAAGCAACCGGCAAATTCACTTATCCCATTGGTGCCGGATACTGGGGGTTTTACTGTATTTGGGTGGCTCGGAATTGTGAGCCAGAAGGGAATGTTACCATGCTGTATATCTAAATTTTTAAAAACTAATTACCCCTTCACTCACCATCTGTATTATCCAACACAGTGGAATGTTTAACAAAAGCAACGTCACCTGCATTTTCAGCTAGGCACCTGAAGTTTTAAAAAAAGCAAAATGTAATTTTTTTTAAATGACAAAGTACATGGATTGTGGGAAATATGATTCCTGCAGATTGCACATCCCACCACCACCATGCCCGAGAAGCAGAGCAACAATTAACATGAATAATCGGAGAAAGTAACGGGCAAGCAAAACTATTTGTAGGATCTTTCCTCTTCTCTCAGGGATCAATAAGGGAAAGCTCATGACTCCCCTCTACCCCCCCCCCCCACTGCTGACAAATACCCAAGGGGTTTAAAGATAAAAAATATCATACATGCACCATATTGGTTCTAGTGGAAATGGAGGAAAAGAACAAAGTTACAGTCTTCAGGATGAAAGGGAAGAGAACACAAGATCAGGCAGAGCTACTGTTGCTTCTGGAGGAGAGTTGGGGGAGATGGGCAAGGTAGCATCAACTAAATGAACTAGTGGTTAACCTGAAAATGCGATTGTGATAGTACAGATCTATCACCAATGTACATAGTGTATATAGTTACTGTATCTAGACTGTGCTTACAGCGATTGGCTGAGAGCTAAGCCACGCCTACTGTCTGGGCCTTAAAGGGTTGTGTCCCTAGCCAGGTCGGATCATTCCGGACTGGTCGGCCACCTGTGAAGAGCTCCTGTCTTTTGCTGATAAAAGCCTTGGTTTGGATCAACAAGTCTTTGATTCTTTCGATGAACTCTACAGCGATCTACAGAAATTCAAATTCTAACATACTGTACTTTACTCCATGTGCCAGTAATGAAGTTAGTTTTATGTTCTATGTATGGCTATAAAAGAAACAAGAAAATAACAGTTGTGCAAATGACGTACCTGAATGCCCCAATGTCACTAAAATATCTCTCACTCGAATCCTGTACACATTTGTTTTTGCCTTGCTCATCACCAATGCACAATTGGCAAAGGTTTGATGGAAAATCCACACCTTGTGCTCCAGGGATGCAACTTTTGGTGAAGAAATCACTCACAGCTAGGAAGAAAGAAAATACAATGTAATAGTTCATGGAATTCGGATTAATCATCATATCTTTTTATAGTCCATCTTTAAAAACAACTTTTTAAAATGTTTTATAACAAGATTGTATCCAACTGGATTTTATTTTTCTATCTATTGCAGTACTTTAAAAAAAAAGTTTAAGGCTTTTGTCACAAGACTTCAAACAAAATGTTTGGTATGACATTGGAAACACTGTCAAATTCTATGCGAGGTGGAAAGTGCGCTGTTCGGCTGCATCAGTCTGGTACAGGGACGCCAATACCGCTGAATATAAAGCCCTGCAAAAGGTAGAGTACACGGCCCAGGACATCACAGGCCAACCCCTCCCCACCTTTGAAAACATCTACAGGGAACGCTGCTGTTGGAGAGCAGTAGAAATCATCAAGGATCTACACCACTCAGCACATGTTCTGTTCTCACCGCTGCTACCCTCACCATCAGACTCTCAACAGCAAACTCAAGCCAGGAACTCATTTAAGGGCTCTTACTTTTGCAGTTTATTGATTTATTTCTTTCTGTATTGCACAGAGTTTGCTTATATTTCTTTATGTTTACATTGAGTACATTTTTTTTTGTTGCATAAACCAATAAGTGTTTGCTCTGCCTCGCCCACAGGAAAAAAAAGAATCTTAGGGTTATGTCATATTATGTATGCACTCTGAGAACTTTGAAAATATAGTGAACTGGCTGTCTATTTTGCACAATGTATTTTATAAGCTAAGCTTCCTAATTTACATTGAATTCAGGAGGATAAAGAGGAAGAATGGACAACAGGCAAACAAATGGGCAAAATAAATGATGAATGAGAAGCAGATGAGGCAAGCAGTAAGTTAGACATTGGATGAGGAGGCAAAATGATGGAGACTGAAAATGACAAATGAAGCAGAAATAGAAGCATATTAATGTGGAGTGGTTAATAATAAGGGAGAGAGGGAGATAAATTGATCAGAATGGACAGAAACATGCAGAAAGTGAGGTACAACAGCATTAAATACAGCTTGAACACCGCATATTTACCTTGTGAAATTTTACAGTCCATCACAGACATTTTTCCAGTGTTAATCAGATAACCAATAGGAACCTGCCATCCTGCTGCTGTACCATATCCACTCTGGCAGGACTTTTTCATTTTCAGATTGTTGATACTAATTGAATTGTCTGATTTTCTAACAACAGCTACTACATAATAAGAGGTTCCAACTTCCAAAGGAAAAGAAAATATAAATTATTATCAGTACGAGGCAAGACAAATTCAAAACATTTAATTTAGAGATATTAGAATTCTAATAATATGCAATGCCATATCAAATACTGTATAGTTAATTCTTGAATTTCCATCTGAAACATGGCAGAAAATTTTAACACGCAAAAAAAAGTTACAAATCTAAGCTACTTATTTAGTAGAGGCTGGAGTGGGCAGGTAATCAATCCATTTTCAAGGAGGTGAATATTAAATATTTAAGTAAAGGCTATGTGTTTTTTTTTGTTGTAATACTATTGCAAATGGTTGCTTGATGGTTGATGCAGACTTGTGAGTCAAAGGGTCTTTTTTTCTGATACATGGAGCCATTTGTAGTTAAAACAAACACCAACAATCCCTGTAGACAATTAGAAGCATCACCAACATCACTAAATAGTCATGTTCCTTCTCCAACTAATATTTCCTTTCTCCACCCTATTGGCATTCACTACCCCCTCAAATGCAGTGGCCAAGGGGCAAATAAATGATGTGAAATCAATGTTCAGAGCCATTTCCATAATTCTCCTCTCCACTACTCAAACCTACCCCTCAACACCAACTTGGAAACTATGCCCAGTAAATAGTCTTGATATTTCTCTACCTTGGAGAACTATGGACGCTCAAGCTACAATCAATTGATTATTTTTGGACATTGGCAGAATTAGAAGATTTGAGAAATACTGAGGCACTCTTTTTTTTGATGGCGAATCAGGCTTGAGAGTTATAATGGCCTAATCTGTTCCAGTTTCTTAAGATCATGCTTTTATATTGCCAAGACTTTGATACCAAATCTCTTCGTACAGAATCTTGGTCTAGGTTTGCAAATAAAATGAAGAAAAAGGTTAAAGACAACTTTGTCTAATCAGAAGGACCTCACGTGTTTTGACCAAAAAGCCCTTTCATTAAAAAAAATGATTACTACCAACTCCAAAGGCAGTTGTTCTGCACAGACTGACCATATTTTTTCCTAATATCATCTCAATTATGATTTTGCTGATAGTTTGAGACTCCTCGCCTTGTTGTGGTCAAAACAGATGATTCTACCATATGCTAAAGCTAAAATTGAGTCAATACCTCTCCCACACCTACCTTTTCTCTTTTCAATCTAAAGCTCCCCATGCAACAGCAAATCGGAATCAGCTCTCCCTGTGCAACATTACAAACAAATGAAGATCTCAGTGTCCTTTTTATATTCTCCAGCTCCTCAACTCTTCGAGGCTAGATGTGATTATATCTCCCATATGTATTTTCCCTCCCCTCATTCTGCTGGCTCCTTTTTCAACATGGAATTTGATCCAACTTTTCAGTGCCAAACTCTACCAGTGCTCTCCCTTACTTTTATAAAAGTGAATATTGAGATGCATGGATGTTTCTCCCCCCCCCCACCCCCCCCACAATAATCTTCATAGGTACAATACCTTGATCATTCTTCTCAGCAACTACTGGCTTAAGTTCATGTTCCTTTGTAGCCTGATAGAGGTCCCCAGCATCCAAAGACATTATATCTGCTTCTTTGCTCTGTTAATGATTAAAGAAACAAGTTGAAAAATAAATAATAGCAGCATCGTCTAATTGTTGAAAGAACCTGAATCCAAAAACATAGGTGTAACATACTTTCCAATTGTACTTACTGTTGCAAAGGAGGAAACATGACAATTTGTTCACAAGCTCCAATAAACCAAAATTGTTGATATTTAAATAGTCTCTCCTTGCCGTTGAATGAAGATTACACATTGGCACAGTCAATGGGAAATAACTTTGAGCTTTTCACTCAAATAATAATGTTATGGGCCCGGAGGACCCCAAAACCCAGCAGCAATAGAAATTCACCAAGACAAATGCTTACTTAAACAAAAGCAGTTTTTAATTTTCTTTAAACATAAAAAGAGGATTGAACTTTAACTTATTACTATTAACAACCCCATTCTAATTCTAAGCGCACGTGTATGCAATGTGTACAAGTTCAGAAAAGTTCTTTGATTCACAGTCCAATCTCACTTCTCACTCCTCCAAGTTCACTGGTATCAGGCAATTCTTACACCGTGCACAGAATTTATCATTTATGCATTTTCACCAGGAAGGTTCTTGTCGGTTTTCAGAGATAGATTCATTCCTCGTTGGACGGACACAAATTAATTTACTTCCATCAGTTACTTTAGTGTCTTACTGAAGAAACTTGCCCCATCAGGGTTTTCCAAATGATAACATCTTCTTCTGCAGGTCACCACAGAGTTCCTTTTTATTTCCCCTATTTCAGGAAAAACATTCTAGCCAGCTATTTCCTCTTGGATGGACCACATGGGTTTTAAACAAGCCACCAGCTTGCCATGCTGCAGAAACCAAACCAGTTCTCTCTCTCTCTCTCTCTCTCTCTCACACACACAAAACCTGTTTTCTCTCCCTCCCTCCCCCCCTTCTCTCCCTCCCTCCCCCCCTTCTCTCCCCCCCTCCCCCCCTTCTCTCCCCCCCTCCCCCCCTTCTCTCCCCCCCTCCCCCCCTTCTCTCCCCCCCTCCCCCCCTTCTCTCCCCCCCTCCCCCCTTCTCTCCCCCCCTCCCCCTTCTCTCCCTCCCTCCCCCCCTTCTCTCCCTCCCTCCCCCCTTCTCTCCCTCCCTCCCCCCCTTCTCTCCCTCCCTCCCCCCCTTCTCTCCCTCCCTCCCCCCCTTCTCTCCCTCCCTCCCCCCCTTCTCTCCCTCCCTCCCCCCCTTCTCTCCCTCCCTCCCCCCCTTCTCTCCCTCCCTCCCCCCCTTCTCTCCCTCCCTCCCCCCCTTCTCTCCCTCCCTCCCCCCCTTCTCTCCCTCCCTCCCCCCCTTCTCTCCCTCCCTCCCCCCCTTCTCTCCCTCCCTCCCCCCCTTCTCTCCCTCCCTCCCCCCCTTCTCTCCCTCCCTCCCCCCCTTCTCTCCCTCCCCCCCTTCTCTCCCTCCCCCCCTTGTCTCTATTTGCAAAACCACATGTCATTTTTAGAACAGCAAACTGCATTCAGTCAGATTTCGGCATCGAAATCTTCTGAGTGTGCTCATCTGTTGTTTTCAAAAACAATAATCCATTACTCCACAGCATGTCCAATTAACACCTCCTTGTGAAGTCTCTATGGGCACTCTTCAAAGTTTTTGCAAAGGCACTGGACAGTCTGGCTTGAGCAGAGCTCTGGCATTTTAAATGAGATCGGTTTTGTGAAGTGTTTGTTTGTGACCTACACTACCCCCACAATCTATCTCCTTCAAACATATTTTATATACAATATAAAATATAATATAATCCATCACAGTACAGAGTGATTTTTAGGTCCATAAAACTTCAGTTTAGCACCTGATCTGTAATAAATTAGCTTAAATACTAAAATTGTAGTCTACATTTCTGTAAAAGTCTTTTGACTCGAACATGAAACGATAACCTCCTTTTGACTCTCAAGTAATGAGCGATAATTGATATGACCCATTAATACTTCCTCATTCAATGAATTAAAGGCACTTTCAAACACATCCTGTTTTCAAATAGCCAATGGGTTATATTTACTCAAATCATGTGTGAACTTTTCCCAAATGATTAATAGAATCTGATTGATCCAAGTAATCTATGATCAGTGCTCGGACCAAACATATTACACAACTGATGTCCATTGAAATCACTAATCCAGCCATCCAATCTCGTAAAGCAATATTTTGCCTCACAGATTAAACAATTAATTATACATTAATCAATAAATTGCAATAGCAATATCTTCTTTTCTTTCTTTGGCTTGGCTTCGCGGACGAAGATTTATGGAGGGGGTAGAAAGTCCACATCAGCTGCAGGCTCGTTTGTGGCTGACAAGTCCGATGCGGGACAGGCAGACACGGTTGCAGCGGTTGCAGGGGAAAATTGGTTGGTTGGGGTTGGGTGTTGGGTTTTTCCTCCTTTGCCTTTTGTCAGTGAGGTGGGCTCTGCGGTCTTCTTCAAAGGAGGTTGCTGCCCGCCAAACTGTGAGGCGCCAAGATGCACGGTTTGAGGCGTTATCAGCCCACTGGCGGTGGTCAATGTGGCAGGCACCAAGAGATTTCTTTAGGCAGTCCTTGTACCTTTTCTTTGGTGCACCTCTGTCACGGTGGCCAGCAATATAGTTCGATGGAGATTACATTTATTTCAGATTTCCAGCATCTGTAATTATTTTTTGCTTTTCAATTATTAATTAACTATTATTATTTTTTTTAAAACAGATGCTTTCTCTCCAAAAGTGCTGCTTAGCCTTTGTGTGAATTTTTCTTAAGCATTGACTATTATTAGTCATTTCATTGATCCAGAAAGATCTCAATGAAAATGTCAAAAGTAATTAATTTGGATGGACACCAGACTAATACTAAGGTTAAGACTTGTGTTCCATTGACATAATCAAATGAATTTTGATGGTACTATATGAATATTATTTTTAAAACCAAACCATATAGATAAAGCATCATTACCAAGCATTTCCTTTTTTGTGTACATTACAATCTCTCCTGTACTTATTTGAAGTATACATATCTTTACGATGATAAAGTATCCATAACAATCAAAAACCAATGAATTATACATCAAATTATCACAGCAAAATAAAAATTAAAGCAATGATAATATTGTCTTAATACAATGTGCAACAATACCAGGCTAGGTATTTTTCAATGGCTTCAAACAGACATAAAATAGTTGCTGCATTAAAACCATTGACATCAAATATTTCTAAGTCTGTAGCACATTACTAGTTCAGAGCATGCAAACAAAAAAAAAAGAATCAGATCATTCTGGAAAACAAGCCACGGATAGGGGGAGAAGATTGGGAAACAGGATAAGTGGTCAGCTGCTCACAAACAGGGGCACTCTGCGGTGCCAATCAGGGGAAAATTGGCTATTTTGTTGGAGTGGGTGAAAAGATGTCAGTGGTTGGGTGGGAGAAAAATTGGATCTGGTGAGGAGCATGGCATTTGCTGGCTCAGTGGTCTGTGGATGGGGGAGACTGAATGATCAGTGCATTTAGGAAGGTCATCAAGTATAAAGATTGAGGGAATATGCGGAGGAGGGGTGATGGAGAACAGGAGTTGGTTGGCCAGGAAAGCCAGGAAATAAACAGCTTGCATTTCTGTCAGCCAGGGAGCTGCTTCAATAGGGCTTTCCAGAATAGTGCAGAATTAGGATTAATAGGTGTTACAAAGGGTTGTTTCTTCAGTAATGACCTATAGACTGCAAAGGCTCCTCAGCAATGACAATTGCAAGCATAATGATTGCAACAAATATTCCATTTTGTTGGGTCCCCCTGTGTCTGTTCAGGAACAGCAGAGCACTATGCGCCAGACACATGAAGGAAAGCAGAACAAAAAAAAAAAAAATCACAGACTTCACAAATAATGTAGCAAGACTGTCCATATTTTATTTATCATAGAAGCTCCAAACCCTCCAACGTTCAGGCATAAATATTTCTACAACATTTCCTAAAATTGTGATCCACCATCTAGATTAACACAGCCATTAGACACATAGGAATATCACTATCTCCAAGCTATATTCCAAGTCACCAGTTACCCCGATTTGGAAATATATCACCATTCCAACATTCATCCAATTAGAGATCATGTAACTCTACCCAGCAGGAGTATCATCAATGTACAAACAGTATCAGTTCAAAACAAGTAGCTCAACATAACCTAGGGATGGGAATTAAATGTTGGCCTTCTCTGCAATCCTGTGAATGAATGAACAGTTAGAACAAATTACTACCTTCCTGTATGTGATTCCTACATAGAGTTGTTCAGCTGAGTTGATGGCGGTCTTAAGTAACATGCCAGTTTTTGACTGCAGGGTGTTTTTGCAGATAGAGGTAACCTTTCTGGGTTGTGGTTAGTAATGTGCATAATGTGGTTAGCTGGAGAATATAAGTCATGTTGTTTATTTCCACCAGGTACTAGGGAAAGGAAAGACCAATAAGACATTAATTATTAATTCAGATGTTATTTGACAAATATTTTCTTTATCATTTTTCCCTTTTTTTTTTTAAATACTGTAGTTTCAAAGTCAGGCTTACAAAAGAGAAGCTGTCAGGCAATACTGCTTCTGTTCTTGTGAACAGGATCTTGTTGTATTTTTAAAATTTATATATACAGCACGAGCCAGTGCTGCCCAATTACAACCAATTGACCTACAACGCCTGGTACGTTTTGAAGAGTGAGAGGAAACCAGAGCCCCTGAGGAAAACCCACTCAGACACTCCTTACAGACAGCACAGGATTCAAATTCTGGTCCCAATTGCTGGCCCTGTAACAGGATTACATTAACCACTATGCTTTGCGTGCCGCCCTGCACGGTGGCGCTAATATTTGACTTGTAGAATCATGGACTATTTTTAATCAACTTTAATTCAAAGAAGTCTCTCAATTAATTGATTGATTGATAAAACATAAACTACTTCCTAATGTTAACAAGTGTGCTTGTTGGATGGATTTTGGTTTGCTTTAACTATTTCAGATCTGTCAGCTAAAGAGGTAACTTTGTTTTAAGCAACAAACCATGTGACGTTGCTCTGCCTACCAATGCAAATTGCTGGGTTGATGCCAAAAACATCACGTCACTTCAGTTTGCAACGGAGTTAAATGTGGAGGAATAGTCTTTCTAGTAGTGCGAACTCTGCAGTGGAGACTAGTGTAGCAACAATCCCAATTGCTTGTGAGCAGTAATGTCAGTGGAAAAGATCAGTAGGGGCTCTGTTCCTTCCATGAAGGACATCTGCAACACTTGATACAGGAAAAAAGGCAATAAACATTGTGAAGGTCTCCACAAACCCCTCATGTAAACTGTTCAACTGTTCTCCCTTCTGCCATCCAGTAGGGGGTACCATAGCACTCAAGCCCTTTGCCCAGATTTGGAAACAGATTCCGCTGTTTCCCCCCCCCCCCCCCAAAACCATTAGACTCCTGAATTCCTTGAGCATAGGGTACCATGGACTTTTACTGTATATATCTTAACATTTTAAAGTGTATTTATGTAAATACGCTCTATGGTCCAGGAGAAATGCTATCTCATCTTTACCATGCGAGCACAGAATGAATAATAAATAAAGATGACTTGACTTGATTCAACTCTCAATGGTCCCACAATAAGACCAAACACACATCTACATCCTGTAAAAATGCCTGGAGCATGCACAAACTAAGTTCTGGCTATTTGCAATCTAAAATAGTAACCCAGTCTTCAAATTGATTTGAACATACCACGAGACACAAACAGAATATTTAAGCACTCTGAGTCAGGTCGCATGTTGAGATTAATGGTGCTGAAAGGCCTCTAAACAAAACTTGAAGTTATTAACACCAAATTATGCTAATATACATGTTATCCCAACTTTATAGGCCTTTACTGAAGAAAATAAGGCAATTATAAGAGTCATTTCTCAGCTTCTGTCAATAATGCAATGTTAAAAACTGGAGGTATTTTCTTTCAAGTCAGGAAAACAATTGAGAGATATAATTGAAACACAGAGAAGCAAACTACTTCAATAAAATATATCTAAAGAGGAGGTCAATCATTTTGAATAAAAGTTTTAGGGAATGGGAGGGCAATCGTACCGCTATCTTTTTTGCACAATCCATCACGGAGATTCCAGTAACACAGGATATCAAGGGTTGAATCTTAACAGATTCAAAAGCTTCCTTCATATGGCTGCACTTTTTCATCTCGGGAGCAGAAGTAACACACCATCGAAGATCTGTTAACCCACTTCTTGCTGGAACGATGAAAGATAATTGGTCAACTTGCATGAACATCTCAAAGCAGCTTTCAATGCCTGCTGCAAGTAATGTTCTTCAGAATTAGGATTTATTGTCAGGAACAAGTCATGGAATTTGGTGTTTTGCGGCAGCGTCACGGTGCAAACGTTCATATTATAACCATCTTACAACATTACTATATCAAATAAAATAATAACAATAAAGTGCATGAAAAGTAAGGCAGCGTCCTTGGTTCATTGATTATTCAGGAATGTGATGGCAGCGGGGAAGAACCTGTCCTTGTGCCGCTGAGCACTCATCTTTAGGCTCCTACACCGATGATAGCAGAGTGAAGAGGGCATGGCCTGGGTGGTGGGGGTCTTTGAGGATAGAGGTTGCTTTTTTTAAGACACCGCCTCATGTAGATGTCCTCGATGGAGTGAAGTCTGATGCCAGTGATGTTTCAGGCTAAGAAACAACCCTCTGGAGCTTATTGTTGTCCTGAGAGTTGATGCCTCTTTATCAGGCATTGATGTAACCAGCCAGAATGCTCTCCACATACACCTGTAGAGGTTTACGAGAGAGTCTTCGGTGACATACCGAACCTCCTCAGACAAATCACAAAGTATAGCCACTGGCAAGCCTGCTTTATGATTGCATCAACATGGAGGCTCCAGGATAGATCGTCAGAGATGTTGAGACCCAAGAATTTGATGTTTTTGACCCTCTCCAGCACTGAACCCTCCATGAGGACTGGATTAATAACAATGCTTCAGTAAAAGACCAGGATTGTGCAAGAACCCACCATTTTGGAGGGAAAAAGATTCTAAATATTTAATTAATTGTTTTTAATCTGTGAGGTATCAGGCAAGACTGTGTGTTAAGCAGTTATCGTAAATCCTTTGTCCTCGAATATTTTGTTTGCCCATATCCATAATTTGGCTCGCTAAACTAAAAAGCTTGAAAAGTTAATTAAATAAAATAGTTTCATAAAATAATAAATGACATTATGTAAGAATTCAAAGTTCAAATTTCCAGAAATTCAGTGAGAAGCATGAAAATAAACAATGATCCTGAAAGTATATGCTGGCAGCTCAAATTGACAAGTGTGGGTCTAGGTTAGCAACATTTTCAATTATTGGCAGTGTCCTAGCAACTGGGCTCTTCAAATTCTTTGCACCTGATACACTTTCTAAATTGTTGGTAAACTAGGACTGGGTGTGCCTTGTAGTGAAATAGTGGGTATATATCCCACTTTCAGCAAAATACTAAGGACTTGTCAATCCACTCCTGGATCGTACTAAAATTTTATGGCTATGTTTCACCTTAAATTTTGCACTTCAAAGAATTCTGCAGTGACCATTAAGAACACCCCAAAGCTAGTCGTGTTGCGTTAAATGATTAACCAATCATCCCAATATTCCATTTAAAAGAATTTGTTCAATTATTAGGCAACATGGTTTAGACAGAAATACTTATTTTATGGTGATCAATCCTCCTTCCTTTGTTGCACTGAGTCCTCTGGAATATAAATCAGGATTATTCCTATACCACAGAACTCCAGTAAATTCTGGCTTCTTCACATAAATTAACTGCTACAATCCGTTAAAACTATCAAGGTCATTGATTCATAAAAGTAACTTAAAATATAACCTACTTGTGATTTTCATTTTTTTTTTAAAATAAATCTGATTGAATTGTTTTAAATATTATCATGTGTGGAGTTGACACATTTCTATGAAATCCCACTTTTAACCATTTTAATACTTGGCTTGCCTGTTCTGATTGAAATTCCATTTAAATACCAAACACAATTTGGCATAAATGCGTTACAGTACATCTCCAAATTCTCACTGCATGGCATGACTCACCTCACTGAAGTTTTGTATCCCATTCCCCCCACCACACCTCTTATCATAATGCTGAGCAGGTCATAATAACTGGCATGCATTTACAACATTGCAAGTTCAAGGTCTTGGAAATTCAACCAGAAAAGTACCAGGTTAGAAATCCACTTGATAAAAAAAAAAATGCTGAATGTATTGTATCGCATCAGAGATAGGGAGTGTCTCAGAAACAGCCTCTCATCAGTCCATTAATTTTGTTGAAACTTCAATTGGAAAACTTGAGTTTGGGAGATGCATAGAATACTACAGCGCAGAAAGCAGGCCATTCGGACCTTCTAGTCTGTCCCAAAATATCATTCTGCCAGTCCCACTGACCTGCACCCATTCCATAACCCTTCAGACCTCTCCCATCCATCTATCCAATTTATTCTTAAAACTTAAGAGTGGGCCTGCATTTACCACATCAGATGGCAGCTCATTCCAAACTATTATATTTATTAATTAATTACATATATTAACGTCATAAGATACAGGAGCCTTTGGCAAGGCCAGGATTCTTCTTTGGCTTGGCTTCGCGGACGAAGATTTATGGAGGGGGTAATTTATGGAGGCCAGGATTATTATCATGGGAAAATGACAGCAACAGTTGTTCTGGGATTTAGATCCAGTCATAATCAAAGATTGACAATATATTTCCCGAGTAAGGATATTGTGTGACCTGAGAAAACACCGAGTGTATCCATCTTCCACCAACCTGTCATTCTTGCTGATGAAAGGCACGTTTTTGGAGGTCTTGTTGGAGCAGCTTTGCAGAGCAACTTGTCTACTTTAGTGAGTGGTACACAATGAAATGGTGATAGAACAAATGTATGCTTAGGCTATTGATGGGGTGTCAGTTATCAATAGTGTTTTCAAAAGTCAAACTTGGGGAATAATGCAGCATCAGTGGGAGAAAAAGAATGGTCAGCATTTTGAGCTGAAACATCATCAGGGCAACAATTAGTGTCAAATTTCTTCAGTGTTATTGATTCTTGGCAAGTGAAAAGTATTCCACCACTCTGTGCCTTGTAGGTTGTAGAGAGGCTTTAGGAGTGGAGTCGCTAACTGTAAGATACCCAGCCTATGATGTGGTCTTGTACCTATAGTATTCAAATGACTGGTTCATTTGAAATTTTGGTCAATGTTGTTGGTGAGCCTTTTTGACAATGCTATTGTCACTGATTCTTGTTTAAGATAGTGATTTCCTGCCATTCTTGTTACCTGCAGTTCATGCCAGCATGTTATCTTGATCTTGCTGCAACTTTATTTGCTGTAGAATTGTGAATGGAACTGAGCATCATGCAATCAATGGTCAACATCATTCCCCTCACATCATTTCTGACTTTTTGATGGAAGGAGGGTCTTTAATGAAATTGCCAGATTTCCCTGAATCATTACTTCAGGGATGTGCTGTGTCTAGGATGATTGACCTCCAACAACCAAACCTTCTTACTTTGAATGGCTCTCATCTCTGGAATATTTTCCCCTTGATTGCACAATGACTTCAATTTCACTTTGGCTTCTTGATGCCAAAGTCAAATACTGTCTGGAATGCAGCTCTATATTTGAACTAGTTTCAAATGAGGTCTGGAGATGAGTGATTCTGATGAAACCCAAACTGTTCACCTGTAAGCAGACTGTTGGACACTAAATGCTGCATCACAATATCATTAACAACTTCCTTCGTTACCATGGGAGGAAACGAAATGGATTTAACAATGGTAGCTTTGTATTTCAGTTGATAATTTTATGAAAGTTTACAAGCAAGATCTGCAGCCAGGTTGGTGCCAAAAAGGCTCAAGTGCCTCACTCTTTTCATTCTGAAGTCAATTTTTTGCTTTTGGTTTGAAATGACTTAACAGCTGATTCACTGGATATTTGCTTGTCCTATATCACCATCTAAGTCAGCCATCCTCAACCTTTATTTGGCTAAGGAACCCTTAGGCATCTGCTCAAAATTAATGGGCCCCCTTCCCTGTGAAGCAGTCAAGTTTTGGTGGGTTTTTCTTCTGCACTTCTCTTCTGACTACATAAAAAATATTTATGTCACTTAACTATATAACAATTACAGTACGGAAACAGGCCATCTCAACCCCTCTAGTCCGTACTGATTTAAGTGATCTCCTCTAGTCCCATTTAACTGCACTCTGCCCATAACCTTCCAATCCTCTCACATTCATGTACCTATCCAACTTTTCCTTAAATAACAAAATTGACCTTGCTGCAACCAGAAGGTCATTCCACTTAGCCACCACTCTCTGAGTGAAGAATTTCCCTCTCATAATACTTCTAAACTTTTGCCCCTTAACTCATGACCTTGTGTGAAGAGCCTATTCATATCTACTCTGTCTATCCCCCTCATAATTTTAGATCTCTCTATCAAATCCCCCCTCAGCCTTCTACGCTCCAATGAATAAAGACCCAGTCTACTCAATCTTTCTTTGTATTCTAGATACTGCAATCCAGGCAACATTTTAGTAAATCTTCTCTGCACCCTCGCTACCTTATTGATATCCTTCCTATGATTTGGGGACCAGAACTGCACACTGTATTCCAAATTTGGCCTCACCAATGCCTTGAATAATCTCAATCTCACTTCCCAACTCCTATATTCTATGCTTTGGTTTATAAAGGCCAGAATACCAAAAGCCTTCTTTACTACTCTATCCATATGAGATTCCACTTTCAAAGAATGATGAACCGTTATTCCAAGATCTCTCTGTTCCTTAATGCCCCCTCCCTTTACTGCATACCTCCTGTTTTGATATTCTTCCCAAAATGAAGCACTTCACATTTGTCTGCATTAAACTCCATTTGCCATCTTTCAGCCCACTCTTCTAAGCATCCAAAGGCTCCTGCAGTCTCTGAAAACCATCTTCACTATCCATAACTCCCCCTATTTTTGTATCATCTGCATATTTACTAACCCAATTTACCACTCCATCATCCAAATCATTAATGTAAATGACAAATAACAAGGGACCCAACACCGATCCTTGAGGCACACCGCTCATCACCAGCCTCCATCCTGACAGACAGTTATCCACCATGACTCTCTGGCATCTACTTTCTACCCACTGTTGAACCCATTTGACTATCTCAACATTAATACCTAGCACCTGAACCTTCCTTACCAACCTTCCATGAAATCAATATAGACAACATCTACTGGTCTACCCTCATCATCCTTCCAAGTCACCTCCTCAAAAAATTCAACAAGATTTATCACGCATGACCTTCCCTGCACAAACCCATGTTGAGTGTTCCTGATCAGTCCCTGCCTCTCTAGATGCTTATACAAATTATCTCTAAAAATACTTCCCATTAGTTTACCAACCACTGACGTCAAACTTACCGGCCTATTATTGCTAGGCCTACATCTGGAGCCCATTTTAAACAGAGGAACCACAATCCTACAGCACCATTCCCCCCTCTAGTGACTTTTGAAAAATCCCTGTCAGAGCTTCCGCTATCTTATCCATGACTTCCCTCAAGGTGCTGGGGAAAATCCCATAGGGACCTGGAGACTTATCATGCCTCAAACATTCCAACACCCCCTCTTTCCTAATCCCTACATTTTCCAATATTACCCCTTTTGCTTCTCTTACCCTACACATGAAAAGAAAACAAGGCTTTTACTTAAATGTGTTTTGGTCCCCATTGTGAATGGCTGATCTAAGTGACAGGGTTAGATTCTGCTTTAATCGAATGATAAGATTTTAATGGTCGATCAGCTTACAAGCAGAATGTGTCTAAGTTCATTCTGCAACATTCACAACATTGTTGTTGCTTTTGTTAGAGGAGTGGGTTGCAAGTATCAGTCTGGATGAAACACAAAGGCTCAGATTTATTGTCAGAGTACATACATGACAGATTTTTCTTTGCATGCGGTTTCAAACACCACAACATTAGCCCAACAATGAGAAGCTAGAGAGACTCAGCAGGTCATGCAGTATCCATGGAGAGAAATGGGTCACAAATATTTTGGGTTGGGGCACTTTTTTGAGACTACATTCCATTTCTCTCCATGACCTGCAGAGTCCCTCCTGCTTCTGGTATGTCACTGAAGACTCTTGAAAACTTCTACAGGTGTACTGTGGAGAGCATTCTGCTGGTTGCATCACTGTCTAGTATGGAGGTGCCAACTCTCAGAACAAGAAAATACTCCAGAGGGTTTTTAACTCGGCCTGCGACATCACAGGCACCAGACTTCACTCCTTCGAGGACATCTATATGAGGCGGTGGCTTTAAAAAAAAAACAGCCTTTAGCCTCAAAGACCCCCACAACCCAGGTCATGCCCTCTTCACACTGATACCATTGGTAAAAAGGTACAGGAGCCTAAAGACAAGCGGTCAGTGGCACAAAGACAGTTTCTTCCCTGCTGCCATCAGATTCCTGAATGATCATTGAACCGAAGACACTGCCTTACTTTTCATGCACTACTTTTTTTTTAAAATATAGATTATTGTTATAAGACGGCACATAATATGAATGTTTGCATCTGTGTGGGTCACACCAGTAATGAGTGACTGGATGTGTCAAGGTTTGTAGTAAGTGAGTAGAGGCTTTCCATATTTTTTCGAATTAGGCAGACTTAGAGTTTTGATTTGATCCTTTGAATTGAAATCTGAATTTACTCTAATGTTAGTCTTGAAGATGCGAGATAAACTGCAATTAAGATTAACTATGGTCATATTAAAGTCCAAAAGGCCATTCAGTAATACAAATCCCAAATAGTTTCAAACCAAAATAAATATTCGAGAATACGTTTTAATGCGTTTTGCTACATCTTTAATGCAGAAAAACAATGTGTCCCGGTTATTTTTAAACCCCTCCCTTCAATCTCTCGACATTTGTCGTGTCCGAACACATTGAGCATTGACTTTACTCGCAGCCTTTTAGCCTCACGTTACAACCTTGAGTTTGGCCAGAAGTGAAAGACTTTATTGTACTTACCCAAACTGAAGAAGCCGACAAAAATCCACACAACCCATCCAGCCGACGCCGGCATGGTCCGATCGAGGTTCAGAACGATCCCACCTTAATTCCTTCAGCTCGCTTATATCGCCCCGGTTCGATATTGGTCTGGTTAATGATTGTACGAAGGGTCGCAGTTAAGATTCGGACTTTCCCCAAATCAGCTTCAGATGCAAATAGGTCCTCCGAGCTTTCGCAGACGCTCCAGGAAAGGCTGGATCTTCAACTCACGCCAAAGCTTCGCTGTTTCAAGATCGAACTGGATACAAAACGGAGACATTCAACTCAATGTTGCTGCGCTCGCCGACCTCCCGCGTCTTTCCCATTCTGATACACTGTGTTTCACTGATGTTATTTTTAAAGGGACCCTCCTTAATTCATTTCAAAGGTTGCCGCGTGTACCACCCCAAGAAATATATCCAGATCTTGTCGAACAATGTGTACATTATACAAAACTAATAATACATACAGAATGTTTAAACGTAGCAAAAATATGTATTATTTAACATTCATTTTTTCATGCAACTCTGAGAAAGTTAAAACATTAGTGCTTTACCTATTGAATATCAATATGGAAAAGCCCCCTTTCCCTGGATTCTCGCCTTTCCCCAACACGCCTTTTAGGTTGGAAAACCAAGTTTTCTATTGACTTTTCTGGGTGATACTGACTGGTCTATTGACTTTTCTGGGTGATACTGACTGGTCACGCCCAGAGACAGCTTGTTAATGCTGTGCCATCTTATGTCCTCATATTTCTAAAATACTGTGCAGATGTTTGAAAAGCAAAAGGTTTTTTTTAAAATGATGTCGCTTCTCAACCTTCCCACTCCCATACCATCTTAAGTCACCCCTGGCTAAGTATCGGCGCTCTCACGTTAGTCAGGGATTATTTAAGGTGGTATGAATGTAGGGAGGGGCTGAAACCACTGATGTTCCAAATTAACCAGTCGCCACAACAAAGTTTACAGAAAATAAGATGACCACTCAATCATTTGACTTCGTTTCTCCAATACTTTAAAGGTTGAGCGGGTATTGAAAATGCCTAAAAGATCTCTCCTCCCATAAACCAACTTGATCTGGACCTGCCAAAGTGAATTGGAATAGCATACTACTTGCCTTCATTAAGAACTTGCCGATGTGATGCTTTTAAACGTCGTGATCTAATCGAGGGAAGGATTTGAAGCTACAACACTCATGCTGGAATAGCCAGGAGGCTATAGAGGTTACATGAGCACAGCAGGTTAATCCATGGACACTTTATTGTCTCTGAAGGGACTCTCTTTTGCTTTTCTTTCTCTTAATGAGGGGCGCCTCTCTGTACCTTTACGGCAAGCATTGTATGTATTTAACATGGGAGTACCACTGTCAGTTCCCCCGAAGTCACCTGTCTTGCAACAATATCATGAGTCCTTCATAACTCTGGAACTTGGTGTGCGATTGGGAACAGCATCGCACGAAGAACTGCGCTGATTCCCAGACCAAACCTTAGTCATTTTTTGGTACAAAGATTACTCAAAAATCATAGTTCACGTCCATCATTGAATGTAATAGAGAGATAAACAGGGAGCAAAATTGGAATTACACCTTTAAATTACAATATAATATGCACTGCTTTGTAAAACCTTTCTGTATTAAATTATAACATCAACAGGTACAACATTATTAATGACTGTTTTGATTTTTCTCCTTTTCCTTTAATTACTACTTTATTCTCAAAAAGATTATTGAGATACGTTGGGTTCTCAAGTACTAATTGCCACAATATTGTAGCCAAAACACGAGAACCTTTGACAAAAGCAGCAACTAGAAAAACACCAGCAGCAATGAAAACAACAGCGCATGCTTGTAGCGCATGCAGACGAAATCACGTGATTCCAAGCAACATTGTAATTGGGTAACAATGAGAGCTCTGACCGGAGTGCATTAGAAGGTCAAAAAGTAAATTAGTATAGAGTATATTGATTCATGTAAGATGGTCTTACAAAAAATGTTTTTGTTGTTATAACTACAGGGATATTTTTTACAAAAAATAATAAATTTCTGCTGAAACACTGCACAAAAATTTTGTAGACAGTCATTTTGGTGTCACCCCCTCTGCGCAATTAAGCACCTACTCCAAACTATTCAATTAGGACTAATTTTGTCCTAACTGTCTCGTCCAATGTTATATCCAATCTATCACAAGCACCAATTTCAACCACCGAGTCCTATGGAATCCCACTGTTAACATACTTCCAGTTTAAATGAAACCCATCGACAATTAGACTTTGCTTGCATTTAGAGTTGATTTTTTTGGATCCAGCTTACCACATTTCCTTGGATCAGACGGCCTTTTACTTTTTTCATTAACTTTCCTTGTTGCCTTAGGTGTCAAGTCAAGAGCCCACATCAGAAGAGAGAGAAACAAGAAAACTTACCACTATATAGCAGTACAAAAGTTGGGTGAGATAAAGATGAGAAACTGACAGATGGAACCAATGGAGAGAAGAGATGAAAGGGAGAGGAAGACTAATAAAACATTCAAGTCGGCAGAAGCTGTGATTGAAGTAAAATCACAAAGCTGGAGAAACTCAGATCAAACAGTGTACTTTATGTAGCAATGCATAACCAACATTTTGGGCCTGAGCCATTCATCAAGGAGAAGACAACTAGGTGGACAGGAGATTGTTTGTGGGAGGAGCGTGCCTATTACTTTAAAAGGAAAATTCAATCTACAATTCCAAATGGAATACATAATTTTCTGCCTGGGAGGGGTGTTGGGTCCACAGTAGACGTAGGAACTGGAATAAGTAGGTACAAGAGCTCCATCAACTCTGGAAGAGTGGAAATCATGCTTCAGGAAAACAAATATTCCAGGAGCTCTAAAGCAGAAGGCTTCATTTTGTAAATAGATGGGACAAAGAAAGAGAGATCAGGAAGAAGGTATGGCATCCTTACATGAGGTAGGATTGGAGGAGGTACCATCAAGGTAGCTGTGGGTGTTGGCGGGTTATTCAAGATGAAGTGACGTCTGTCTCCTGAGATGGAGAGATCCAGAAAGCATGGGCTCAGTTACACCCAAATGACCTCCAAACCCAGACATTTTTTTTGAAGGTTGGGTCAAAACCAGAGCACTCTGAGGAAATCCACACAGACTTGGGGGGAATACGCAAACTCATTACAGTCAGGGTCAGGTTCAGCATTACACAGCAGGTTCAGCCACTACGCTAATGATCTTTCAAAGGAATTGATGAAAGATCATGGACCCAAGAAATTATATTTTTCTTTTTTAAAAGATACTATATGATCTGTTGAGTATCTCTACCATTTTCTGATTTTGTTTCAAATTTACCACATGTAATTTTTTTTTCTTCTTATGATAGGTACAGATGGTCTTCTCTTCCATCATATACCCCCTCCCCACTACACTCCACCTTCCCAAGAAGTACTAGACCTTTCCCTCTTACATACACTTCATTGATCTGAACCAGCTTGTCCCTTTCATTGACTAAGGGAGCTATATTCCCCTTCCATATAGCCTCTGGTTCCTCCATAACATTCAAAGTATATATTGCTACTGTGTAGTGGCTTTATAGAGTGTTGGTTTAAGGATTCATGTACATCCCTAAAGACTGCAAGATGTGAGGAGATTCACACGTTTGGGTGAATCCTGTTAGGAATTGAACAGGTTCTCATCTTAGCACA